>NW_015386526.1:150117-260967 GCF_001527695.2 Protobothrops mucrosquamatus
GAGAGAGAGAGAGAGAGAGAGAGAGAGAGAGAGAGAGAGAGAGAGAGAGAGAGAGACTGATTGGTCCTAAATCAGCCAGCCAGCTTTCATGCCTAAGGCAGGACTAAAATTCAGTCTTCTGGTTTTTAGCCTAGTGCTTTAACAACCAAACTGGCTGTCAATAAATGCAAAACAATATTTGTGTGTTATTTATTTGTTTATTTGTTATAATATATCTACAATGTGGTTTACAAAACTACTGTAAATACTAAAATTCAACTATGTAAAAATTGAACTAAAAAACCAGCAATCAAAGCAAGCATCAAACCAATTTTAAAGTCGGTGATACGTATTTAAGAAATGAACATTTAAGAATCAAATTCCCACTTTAAAATAACACTTTTCCCACTTTAAAATTATACTCTATTATGGAGGAAACCTAGAGGAGGACAGAATAGGCATACTTTAGAAAGTAAATAAAAATAATAATTCAAGATACCAAAAGGAATTGTCTCTGGGTCCATGAATCTCTAAGCTCACAAAGAGTTGGTACGCTTCATAAACAGCTGGACAGGATGGGCAAGATCTGTCTTAAAAAGGTAGTTCCTAATTTAGGATAGACCCAAGCCATAACTATTTTGAAGTTTGAGATCACTGAACTGGATTTAGCAAGCTAAAGTTATCCAAAACATTCTAAGTAAACCAAAAACCCAGCAGCCCCAAAATGAGGAAAAAACAGGAATCATCTACAGCATACAATGTAAGAAATGTAATAGCCACTGTGTAGGACAAACAGGAAGAAGACTAGCAGAGCATATCCATGAATACCAACTAGCAATCAGAAGACATGATAAAAACTCCTTAAATTTACAACACATGGGCATATACTGAACCATAGCTTCAACTGGGGAACTGTGACTATCTTAGATCAAGTCAAGTCCAAAAACAGTAGGGAAGTGCTGGAAGTTAGCCATCAATAGGCACACAGGGTTAAAAAAAAATCATATACCATTCAAAACAGACAATCAAAAAACCCAAAAGATCAAAACACTTCCTCAGCAGCAATCAATATCCAGATTAACACCAAGATTAATACCAGACCAATAATCAAGAAATAAATAATACCAACAAGGAATTACCAACTCAGACAAACAATAATCTAATCTAATCAAGGAATTACCAAGAACACTGACAGGGCAATCCACTAGTATATAAAAAGAGAGTAATCCCCATTCACTAATAAAATTACCTAGTTTGGTAATGAAATGTTTGTAAGAAAACAACCAAGCCTAAATTATTTGAAGTTTGTAGCTAGTTTAAATTCCTCTTAGTTAATGAAGAGTTTCGGATAAAATTTGCCTGGTAATTTCTCATGGATAGCACAATTTTATTATTTGCCTTTTTTATTTTAGAAAATAAGGAAGATGATTTTGATGAAAATATGCAAGAGTCTTTAGGCAAAGGGGGGGGAGTCTTTTTTAAGCTGGAAAAACAAGATTTTTTTTTCTTTTTACAATCCTTTAATCCCTTTATTCAGGGTGGAGTTGGGGCAACTGAATGGAGCTGAGCATTTACTGGCTGAATGCCCTTCCTGATGCCTATGTGGAATTCACAGCAGATATTTTCTCTTTGTGCCCTGATAAACATCTTCACCTCTAGACCAGCACACCACTTAGCAAGATAATATTTGGAAGAAATCAGGATGACACTTGCTTGATTCATTAGGATATGAGAAGTAAGGAGATAAATCACAGACTTACAAGATAGAGTAATTCCTTGAAATTTTATTGTCTTTCATCTTTGATATTCATTCAGAAACTTCTTGTTCACCCTGTG
The DNA here is from genome assembly GCF_001527695.2 of Protobothrops mucrosquamatus. Lineage (NCBI taxonomy): Eukaryota > Metazoa > Chordata > Lepidosauria > Squamata > Viperidae > Protobothrops > Protobothrops mucrosquamatus. The sequence continues at coordinate 151,933 of NW_015386526.1, forward strand.
AACCAATGTCTTCAGTCCACTCTGGAAGCTGCAGTCTTCAGTCGCTAAAACTGTTTTAAATCCTATTTTGAATTCTTCTTCCCCATTCAGCTTGTATGTCTGGGGTTCATGTGACTGGATGACAGATTGTGTTTATTTGCTCTATTCTGTCATAAATACTTCATCCTAAATAAATTGAAGAGTTATTCTAGCAGTCATTGTCAACAACCATAAGCAGAGGATCAAGACTTGTGTTACCACATATTGGTGCAACCATGTTTTGTGCCATGTATTCAATATATGATTCCCTAACATTCAGATTGCACTGGTTTTATTAACATAACATTAAACAAAGCTTTACAAAGGTGCTGCATTTCATTTGACTGTAAGTTTTAATGGCTTATAATATGTACAGTACTTGAGCTATTTCATCTCATATAAGAACAGTGATCTCATCATTAATTGTTGGGAGAAAGACATAATTCATAGTATGATTTCATTCCTAACTGAGACAGTGAGCCACAAAGTCAAATTTTACTGCATAACTTAAAATACTTCCATTTGCTTTTAATGATATCCAAATACTGACATTCAGTGCTACTTCAGTGTTTAAATATTTCTATTAGCTGGCATTAATTTTCAGACACATTTCTTTAAAACCAAAATAGTGAACAACTGAACCAACTATAGCTATGTTGGTTCAGCTATGTGTGCTAGAAAAGGTATCTGAATAAATTTAGTTATGAGGATTACTTTGTCCATGGATATTTTATTTAGCATCACCAAGAAACTCTATTTTTAAAATTATTTTAACTTTTAATAAATTTGTAAAGTATGGATTTTAATTGCAGGTATTCTTGAAAAATAAAAATAGTAAGTAGTTGCACACTAATTGCCACCTCACCAGAAATACATTCATATGTACGTACACACACACACACACACACACACACACGAATAACCTGAAAAAAATCAGGGTAAATAGAATCAGTTCTCTCTCACTTGCACTTTCATTCTCATGGTAACATTATTGAACATTACAATTGAAAAGATAAGAATTGATACAAACTGAAAAAAGGAAAGGAAAGGAAGAAAGAAATGACTTCCCCCTTCAAAACAACTATATACAATTTTAGTAATATATAAACTGCTCTTAAAATATAACAAATGATCTCTTCTTCCTATATCACATCTCTTATATGTGAATAAATCTTTAAAGCCTCATTGTTCAGATCTGATCAGCAATAGTCCATTAAGGATCCCCAGAGATAGCAACATATGTATTTTAACATTGAGCAAATAAACCAACTGCATATTCTTTCTTTTGGAGTCAAACTCAGCCACTACACAGACTGCTTCAGGTATTCAATTGTCTATTCCCCACCTCACACACAGAAACTGTTATTCCTCCTAAGATCTCTTCACCCCACCAAAGTATATGACTTGAGAACAAGCATCCAGATGCTAAACTGACTGGCAAAGCTTAAGAAAATTGGCAACACCTGTGCACTTTTAGTAGGGAGAGAATTAAAATTTGACAGTAACAGTTTTCTCTTTCTAGAAGCAACTTGATGATTTGGCTTCACATTTTGTGGCTCTTGCCTGGAATCCAGTTATTCATGACCCCAGCTTGTTAGCTGACTAAGACTTCATCTCTCTCTTGAGTTAGCATCATAAATCTTTGTCTTGACCTTGGATTGTTTGATTGCAATTCATCTTTGTTCAGCTATGTTTTTATCTTCAAGTAATCCTTTTTTCTTTGTTTTTGCCTTTTTCTCCACTATCTCCTGCTGCCTTGGTCTCAGAACTCAAAGCAACAAATCCTCCCTTTAACACCACTGGCATTAAGAACTGTATCTAGCTCCTGAATGAGTGTTAAGAAAGCCAGGATATGAAATCCTTTTACTTTTAACAACCTTGATTCTTCAACTCCTCAAATAATATTCTAGAAATATGCTTAATTTTTCTTTGTCCCTTCTCACAAAATTCTTTTCATTTTTTGCAAGTCATTTTTTGTAAATCCAATATAAGAAAATTATCTAGATTACTTCTTGGTTTAGTAAGACATCAACTGATTTAATCTGTATATCCAGTGTAGCAATTTTTTCCACATCATTTTCTTAGCTTGTTATTTTTAGATCCACTTTCAAATCAGTCTCAGACCTATTCAGTAAAGCTTGGTTTTCTTCCATATCATCTTTGAAACACAGTCTGTCTATAATGACTGATGTTTTTAAAATGGAACTTTTGATTTTATTATCACAATCTTCAATACATCCAATATCAAAATATTTTTTCTATTCTATATTAGTAAATTTAAGTGCTCTTTTCCTTTAACTTTAATATTTAATTGCTTCTTTTAGTGTCCAACCTTCAACATTCATTTCATCATTTTTTAAAGAATTTAAAACAACAGCATTTTGCCATGGTAAGAATTTTTATAATTAGCTTCAAAATCTTATTTCAAATCCATCTGGACCTTAGGTTAATTTCTATCTTTACAAAATCAATATTCTAATCACCCTTTTGCTGTTTATTTAACCACAGTTATCGGGGCCACTCTCATAGAGTTTTCAGTGTATCATTTCATCCCTGGAAGTCAGATTTTTTATTGTTGCCATTACCGAAACTTAGTGAGATGAAACTCAGGAATGGAATACACAGCTACAGGGATTTAAATTGTTTAAAAAGAAACAGACCTAATAAAAGAGGAGGTGGAGTTATGCTACATAAAAGAAATAACTACATCTCCACAGAAATACAGCAGAACAATGATGAAATGCATTTCTTGAATGCATTTAGGTCAATATAAAAGGGGAAAAATGACATTGCCATATGTGTATACTATAGGCCACCCAACCAAAACTGTTGAGACTCTAGAAAAAGTGCCAAGCAGAGCAATAAAGATGATTAGGGGACTGGAAGATAAAGCATATGAATGGTTACAGAATTGTATGTCTAGTTTAATATAAAGAAGGGCTAGGGAGATGACATGATAGCAGTGTTGCAATATCTAAGAGGCTGTCACAAAGAAGAGGGGGTCAGCCTATTCTCCAAAGCATCTAAAGACAGGACAAGAAGCAATGGATGGAAACTAATCAAAGAGAGGATCAACTTAGAAATAAGGAGAGATTTCCTGACAAAACAATCAGTGGAATGGCTTGTCTTCAGAAATTGTTGGTGCTCCATCACTGGAGGCTTTTAAAAAGAGATTGGATAACCACTTGTCTTAAATGGGATGTCCTGCTTGAGCAGGGGCTTGGACCATAAGACCTCTGCAGTTCCTCCCAACACTGTTATTCTGTTAATGTATGTGCCTTTCTGTTAAAGTCAATTCTCAACTTGTGTTAAGTTGGACTTTTGTGATTATCCATAAGTACCCACAATAATTGCTGTTGTGAACTAATGAAAGACTTTTAAAATGCCAGACTTTTAGTCCTAACAATAAAATGATACTGCACAACTACTGTATATTCATTCAGAGGAGAAGCAGCTGGAATTTCACAACTCAAGCATGGGAACAATAAGGCCAAAAGAAAATGAGAAGTCTTGTGAGGAAGATCAGAGGAGAACAGAAATGCTGACTTTCACCTACATAGACCAAGCATCAAGATAATTTTAGCAATTTTATCTTGTTTGAGGTAGGCAAGGCTCCAAACTTTCTTAAAGTATAACATAGAGACTATCTTTTAGGTCAAACATTCTCTAAACAAAAAGACCGCCAAGTTACCAATTGACTTATGTGCAGCCAGCAGGAGAGACAATGCTTTCCATTTATTGCACAGTGTGTCAAATATATGATAGCTTACCTGCTAGGAATAAGTCATGGGTATTCAGTAAACCTAGCTTCTAGTCTCTCAGAGATGAAGTTTGTATCCTTAAATCAAGGTGATTGAACTTTAGATAGTTGACAAAACTTTATAAAATGTATTTATTCTATTCCAAGAATTATGGCCTCTGTACTGTCATAGACAAAGAGGGTCTCGTGGTAAAGGAATATTTTTTGAATACAGAGAAAATGTTTTTATAGGATAACCCCAATCCTTGGGTAATAAACCCACACTGTTTTATTCCAAGGATAGTCCACCAAGACATGGAAAGCTGTTACAGGTGGGTAATTTGGTTGTTAGAATTATATGGATTTGTGACATTTAGGTACATTTTAGGATGACTTGTGTGCTTGATGCAAAGATTGCTGGATACATAAATTGCTGGACAATGATGAGGCAAAGATGGTAGACATTGTCATTTATACCTGGGTAAATCAGACAGGAAACATAAATAAATGCGCTAAATCTACTTTTATTGTAAGGCTATGTTAACAGAATCTTGTAAGTTCAAAAGTACAAAACTTTCCATCAAGGCTGCTTGCTTCACTAGGACAGGTCCTTTCTAAGTCACTATTTCTTTTGTCTGATTGTTTCATAGCATCTCTTCTTTCCTTTCTCCAAGGTTATTCCTGATGTGAGTGATGATATAGATGAGGGGGAGATAGTATGATGAATTGCAGTGAAGTGACAGTTTCCCAGAAAAGAGAGAGCATATTTGAAGAAAGGGGGGTGGTTGGGATAAGAGACAACACTACCCAGAGCTGAATAGGAGGCAGGAAGAAAGTTAGGATAGTCTCTAGAATCTTCCAGGGTATATCCATTAGGATGAGAATAGTAAAAGTTTAGTCTGGCAAGATTTTGTCTATTGCTGGATTGTTTTATGCCATTCTGGGGCTGGGACTCACATCCATTTCAGGTCAGACCATGTCTATATTGGCACCAATTATAATGGAAAATAGTCAGCCAGTCCAAATTTAGAATGCTAAGTAGCAGATTGAAATTTAGAATAGCTAAGATAACTTTCTTAGAAATGCTACCAGTTCTACACAAATGACCAGGCAGGCTAAGTTAATGGGGTCTATACATCAATGAGATAAGAAGCACCAGATGGAAGGATTTGGATTTATTAGCCTTGGGCAGTTCTTGAAACAAACCAAAGCTACACAAGGTATACTGAACCAAAATTAAATCAAGTTGTTGGCACATAATACTAAAAGGGGCAGAGCAGCTTTATAATTTTTTATTTCTGGAAAAACTCAAAGTTGGGGATTGGATGGTTAACTGGAACCTGGTGAATAGTCTTAGTTTATTATATTTGTTTTACTTTGGTAATCAAAGAAATTTGGCTCAGAGAATTCAAGGATGTTATACAGGCAAAATGATACCATCTAAATCTATCATAAAATTTCACGAACTTCCAAAGCTAGGTTTCTGTATTCAAGTTAAAGAAAGAATATATGATTTACAGCAGAATTCAACTGCTATTCTAAGGGATGAGTATCATGTTCTTTGACCAACCAGCACAGTTTTTGGCTTATTGAAAATATGAGACCTTCCTTTCTGCTTATTTCCTCCTTGCAATGCAATCTAAATATGTTTTATTCTGATTTAAGTATGTCAATATAAAGAAAGTAAACAATGTTATATAGTGTATATATTGAACTGTATACTCTTCTAAATTGTGCTAATTGCCTCCAAATGATATGTGTAGTAAAAAAAATCTAATATTACATTAGATAAAATTGTTTGTGAAAAACTTGTTATGAGATAAATGTTTATTTGTGATTAAGGTATTAGACTAGGTTTGGAGCCATCTCATTTCAACTTTATCCTTAATCATGGAAATCACTGGATTACATTGGGCCGATTATTCTTTCTTGGGCCAAACTACCTAAGGGTATTGTTGCAGTGAAAAAAAATGAAGATAGATTCCCATGGAAGTTGCTTTTTGCTCTAAGACAATATGCATATAACTTTTCATACATTGTTATTTTAAATTAAAAAATAATAGGAAAGGCAACAAAAGAAATCAGAAAATTTGGAAAGATGTGGGACTGAGTAAAAATGAAAGGAATTCCTGATTCAACAGGAAAGATACATAGAAATGCTATCATACATATTCATTTTAGATATCTCCATGTCAGAACTACATTGTTTCCTTCTGTTCAACATCTTTGGGCCAGAAGTGATGCAATTTCATAAATAGCACTTGGAAAAAAGGTACATAACTCTTCCTAGCCTTTTAAATCCCTGCTTTTTGCAATAAAATTTCTTCCCAATTTTCAGTCTCTTATTCCTGTATCTGCTTCTACTTCTGCAAGAGAAAGCTGAAGCAATAAGCTTTGATTTTCTTTCAGAGATTTGATACATGATCATTTTCAGAGCTGGAAATCTGGAACACTTCTAACTTTACTAAAAGCACTTGCGCTTGTATAATGTACTACTTGTAAAATATGCCATTAACTGAAATGCTGTGCTGCACTGGTTTATTTTACCTCTACATATTCCTAGATTACAGGTTTTAACCATTTAACATGTTAGTTATCACCTACAGTAATGTATTTTGGGATCTGAATCTTTTTTAATTCTCCTTTCACACTTAATGATTTTTGCATTTTATTCACCTTTTCATGAAAGGATGGGGATTTCTGGCATTTAATTGTGCTAATTTCTTACTTATCTTCTGAGATAAATTGAACCAAAAGAAAATGCATTTTAATTGCTTGTGTTAGTTAAGATTATTGTTCTAAATGGCTATCCTGAGTGAACTGCAGAGGCACTTGATATTTTTTCTGTCATAAATTATAGTAACAGTGATCTGCTATTTCTTTTAATGATCTCTTGTGAGTTATCTTTAGTGTAATAGATGGCTCTTCTTTTTTCCCATGAGTCTTGCACTCTTGACCTTTTGTTGAGGAAAGATATACTATATCTTTGCAGTAAATACAATCTATTACATATCTGCATTAATATTTATGAGTTGAGGTCCTTGGTTCTCTCTGAGCTTGATTGCTTTCTTGAAGATTAGCACTGATGATGTTACCTAGTTTGGGTAATGAAACGTCTTCAAGAAAATAACCAAACTCAGAGAACAGCAAGGAGCCCTCATTTCAAACAGAGTTACTCTGAAATATGCTTGTAAACATTATGGTTAAGCATACTGTATGTTATCAGGATTAAGATTTCTTCTTCCTCTTTTTTTCCTCTTAGTTTTTGGTAAAGTACTTTCAGTCTGGGATGGGGCTGGGAAATAGCAATCTATGTGTAATCTCCAAAGAGAATAATGCCTCTTTTCTTAAAATGGAGGAATAATGTACAGTACTTACAAAAACTAAACTATGCTTGTAGCGGACAGGGAGAAAATATTGGTATAAATGAAAATTTTAGAAATAAAGAATGGTTAGGATGTTTGTTCAAAGCCTTTTTACAGCCTATGGCTGAATGGTAAAGTCATTCAGGAGGGAAGGACAAAATATTAGAATTCCTTTGTAACAGAAATGTTTGACCCTCTCCTTGTTACATTTCATGCTGTCAGTTTGAACACTGTACCACAGAAACAGGCTTATTAATATGGCTGAAAATCTAGATGGTTTATTTTAGACAAAGTACCTTTTTTTTCTTCAGAACAGTTCACTCTTTCTTATGGTATGGAATTGCTTCTTACTCTATTCCAAGGTTGAAAGCAAGAGCATAAATGCAGAGCTCCAGCTGCTTTAGACTACAGTAATATGGGTTTTTTTTAATACAATGGAACTTTGGCAAAGCCTTGTAACAAAGAATGAAGGAAGAGAAAGGAAGATTTTATGGAACAAAGTTTTTGCTTTTAAAAAACAGATGGTTTCTAAAACACTTTGCCAACCCACACAATTCATTCCAAGAGCACACTGTAGAGCCTTCCATTCCAATTCTATTTCTACATTAACGGTTTTTAAGGCTTTAAAAAAACCACTCAGTCTTTATTTTATTCTCCATGTGACCCGCTCTGGGTCTAGTGGCTGAAAAGAATGTGGTTTAAAAAAACAAAAACAAATTACAGAGCAGAAAAAAAATGTTTTTCTTTTTCTTTTAAGAAAAGTAACTATTTTTAACTTGAAGGACTTTAGATACTTTCCCCCCTTTTCCTTTTTTCTCTTTTTTCCCATTCAGAATATTTTTCCTATCATGTCATCAAATAATTTGATTATATTAATTATTATATTATTTTAGCTATATATCCAAATTTCTATCAAGCATTTTTACCTTTGAAATTTTTTCTTATATACAAGTCACATGTAAATGGAGTCTGGTTTTCTCTTTTCTAAGTCTTTTGCTCACTGATACATTCACTCTTCCAAATACAATTTTCCAGGATATATTATTAAAGCAAAAATAAATAAATTCAAAACTATCTACTATCTAATAACGTAGATATTTGAGAGGCACAATGGTTCAGTGACTTAATGATACTGGAGGTGGTCTCAGCTCCAGTGGTTCAAATCCAAGCATTGCATGTAGGGGTGAGCTCCTGTCACTTGCCTAAGCTGAATGATGATTTATTTCAACCTCCTGCTGGATTTTTTTCTTTTTTCTTTTTGGTTTTTTCCTTTGATCTATTTAGTTTTTTTCATCAACTTCTGTTTTTCTGTAAGGAAACAAGGCATATCTTTGGATGATAAAAGTACTTTTATTTGATTTACATTTTATTGGACGTTCATTACAAGAAATTTGTACTTTATCAATTTGCAAAAAGTTTAGAGTTTATTCTTCTTAATCTTTTTTAAATTTTGGATTGAAATATCCAGAAAATATCTTCCTTGTAGTTTATCTACTACATTGAACAACAACAGAGCAGATTATAGATAAGGGAAGGAGGCTGACACTCGAAAAAAGACCGTTTGGTAACATGCAGTTCTTAAGTGAAAGCTTTCTTTAAAATTCATCAAAACATTCAGAGGCAAGTGACTATAAAGAAATCAAACCCAGAAAAGGAATGTGATTTCAAAGCAGTAGTTTGGCTAGGAAGAAATATGGACTCAGACATAAGAGAGCTGAATCCATACATGTCCCTGAAATTCAAGCCTGCACATGTATATAACAGCAGAAAACTGTCTGCTGGTAAATTGGTTTTTTTTAAAGTGGATTAAAGAAGACAGGGGAATGGATTTATCACATCTAACTGGGAAACAATTTTTGGGGAAGATAGACTGGCCTTGGAGTTTGTACTTATTCTATTTAATCAGGCAACAATTGATAAGAGATGGTATTAAGAAACAAATATGGATATTTGATCCAGGACCAATCAGGGTTAATTTTTGGGATAATTTGGGATAGTTAAGAAGCTGTGGTAAATTTTCTATGAGTTGATTGCAATAACAGTTTAATAACAGAGAGTTTTGGAATTTTAATCTTGTTTTTTTATTATTACTGTTCTTATTAACTATTTTATTATTAATATATTATATAGATCACAGATTAACAATTTATAAGTAGAATTAGTAATTTAGTAGTTTAAAATTCTTTGGGCCTGTTTCACAAGGGGTTGGAAATTAATATTGTTGTAATATATTAATCAGCATTCAATTAGAGCATGGGTCGGCAGCCCGCGGCTCCGGAGCCGCATGTGGCTCTTTGAGCCTTCTCCTGCGGCTCTCAGCCTCTTCCACCATTTGCAGAGAGAGAGACAGAGACAGAGAGAGGCACTTGCACTTCTCTTCTCTCTCTCTCTCTCTCTCTCTCTCTCTCTCTCTCTCTCTCTCTCTCTCTCTCTCTCTCTCTCTCTCTCTCTCTCTCTCTTTCATGCGGACTTGCTCCCTCACGGGGCTCCTGATTGGCTCTGTGCCCGGGCACCCTGCCCCTGGGAGAAGCACAGCCAGAAAGCACAGCCAGGCTGGCCCCATCCAAGGTGCATGGGGCCAGGGAATCGTGCGGGGCAGCCCCAGGATCCCCCCTGGGAGCGGCTCGCCAGAGCCTCCGCTGAGCAGGCCAGCCCTCCCGCAAGCCGCGGCCCCAGGAAAGGGATCTGCCCCATTTAGGGTCAGCGTTCCTCTGTCTCCCAACCACTGAAGGCGCACAGCTCACTTTGAACAGGAACGGCCCCCTTGAAGTCCCGTGCTTCCCCTGAAGCCCAGTGGGAGATGGGAGGGGACAGCGGCAGCTGCTCTCTCAAGAGACCTCTTGCCAGCCTGGTGGATCTGCTGGACAACCCCCACCTGGGAAAGGGAGGTAGTCAACGAGCGCTGGATCCCTGTGGGGGAAGCTTGCTCCATCCTTCCTTTCCTTTTGGGTGCTGTTTCTGAAAAGAGGGGGACCCAATTGGAGTGGGAGGACCCCTCCCCAGCCCATCCCCACACCTTCCAGGATCCTGCGGCTTCCTAGGGAGCCTGGCTCAGGGTTGGGGGAGAGAAGAATCCAGGCGCTGTGGGAGCTGGCTTCGGCTCTCATGTGGACAGGAGGCTGGACATAAGCGCATCCTATTTTGACGGAGGGAGCTGGGTTGGTACAGACATGTGTGTGTGTGGGGGGGTTCCCCCTTGCTGTTTTTTCAGTTGCTTCCCGGTTCAAGTTAAGCAGAATTGGTGCGGTCGCTTCTCTAATTAAATCCATCTGGATTTGGGGTTTCAATTCAGCAGTTGGTGTTTTCAATAGTGCAAAAATCTGTTTCAGTAAGGCTGGGTTTCTCAACCTCTGTAACTTTCAGAATTCTGGGAGTTGAAGTCCACCACCCCTCCTCTGAAAGTTGCAGAGGTTGAGAAACACAGCTAGAAGGACTGCCAGTTTTATTTAGCCTGGCAGGCTCTTTTGAGATTTGGAGGTAGGGACGTGTTGTGGCTGCTCTCACAAAATGGCTAACTGATGGGTGTCTATCTTTTCTCTAAGTGGGTTTCTCTGCTATGGAGATCAGGAGGGCAGAGATCTATTCAGAAGAGAGTGATTTATTAGAATTTTCCAAGAGAAAGAAAAAAGGAAGGGGGGAGAGAGAGAAAGCGAAAGAAAGAGAGAGGGGGGAGGGAGGGAGAGAGAGAGAGATCTTACTGGACTTTTAGTGAAGAACGTTTAATGACATATTTTGATTTGTTTTAATTAAGAGATGAGGTATGGGGATAATTATGCTGTATTTAAAGATGGTAGATAAGCTACTAAAATAGTTTTTACCTATTGGGATGAAGGAGAAAGGTTTTTGTTTCCCTCTTTCTCCTGTCCTTTTCTCCCCTCCCCCCGCAATATTTTTCTTTTCTATTTTTCTATTTGTAGTTTTTATAGTTTGCACCAGCTTTTTATTTCATAAATACAAGGAGGACTCAAATAGACATTGAGTATTTTATTTGAAAGTAACCTTCGACCCAGCGTCTTTTTTTTTTTTTTTGGAGTTCAAAATGCTTTTGTTGCATGCAGAAATAAAAAAAATGTTTTCTTTATAGCAGTTCATTGATTTCATTAATGCAACACACTATAGTTTTTTTTATACATAGCATAAAGGTAAAAAAATGATATATGCAGTGTTATCTTCATTTTAGATGTCAAAAGGGTTTTGTGTCTCCCAGTGTTCTCTTTTCTGTGGGAAATGGGTCCAAGTGGCTCTTTGAGTGTTTAAGGTTGCCGACCCCTGCTCTAGGAGGAAACTCCCAACATCTTTAGTTTTAGCTCCTGAAGCAGGCTATTTCCTGGCCCACCTATGGTTTATGGTTTGTTTTGCAAACACTGAGAAAAATATCTCACTGCAAAGTCCACTCAGGAAGACTTGCCTGAAGTCAGAGAGCTACCTGATAGTTCTCCCTTTTTAGCATCTGCTGCAAATAATCAAGCTAGAGGGCCTAATAGCAGCTGGAATGTGATGGAAGAAGGTGCATTAAGAGTCACTAACCTGAACTGCATGAATGCAGAACTATTCAATTCTATCCTTTTATAAATAGTGCATTTTGAATGTATAATCTCACCAATGGATAAGCTACCAATGGGTGAGATTAGCAGTAAAATCCAATAATGCATTTTCTGCATTGATTTATTGGAGAATTGCATTAGTGTTGTGCAGTGCTTTTTTTCTAAAAAAAAAAAAAAAAAAAGGGTGCCGGAACTCACACACGTCATACAACCCACCTTGCCTACCCTACAAGATTCCATTCAAAAAAGGTGCTGGAACTCCGTTCTGAGCATTCTATGAGAAAAAAAGCCCTGGTGTTGTGACTTTTTTCAGCCATAGACCATAGTTGGTCTTTGAATGGAGTACTAGGCATACTATTTGAAGAAATAGCAGCAATGGCCACGATAAAAACCTAAATTTGATTCCAACAACATTTGAGTGTAATTAAGATCAAGTATATGATTATTTTATTCCCTTTTGTTTTGTTATATTTTTTTTTAGAAATTCTTTAACTATGTACATGTAATTCTTTTTTTTTCTTTTTTTATTTCCTTGCATGACCTAACTGATAATAAAGAGATTATTTTAAAAAAAAAATCAAGAGATGTTGACTTTTGGACAAAGAAAATGGACTTACTATTCAGGACCAGAAAGACAAACACATGGCACCAAACAATTCATAGAGTTGATTATTATAGATCAATGTGGCATCAATTAACTGAAATATGTATGTCTATAAATTTGCATCTTGTATGTTTTTGTTTTACTTTTTTCTCCCTTTTATAATTTTGATGGGGTTTTTTTTTTTTTTTTGCATTTAGTTCATTTTTAAAAAGTAGTTCAGTCTCTCTTTGGTCATCCAGACTTCCCTAATTTAGTATTGCTTGGGCAGCATTTTTATTGTGAGGTCTCACCACAATGAATATGTATGAGATGCTATGTCAGACCTGCTGCAATTTAAACCTCTAAATAGAAATGATCCTTGGCTCCATTTGTTGAGAAAGGTATAGTTTTATAAGAAGTCAAGTGAATTGCCGTAGTGCATAGCCAGAACTGAGAATTTCATGCCAAAATCCTAATGTCAATGGTCTGACTAGCAAACCCAATGAAAGGCACCCTTAAGCCAATTAAATCCCAAAAGATAAAACTTTATTGGATACACCATCTCAGAACTGAAGAAGCAAAACCAGCGCTGGTTTTTCCCATGTGAAAGCTTGCCTAGTTAAACAATAGATTCCCTTGTCCCCACCCCTCGGGTGTTCACCCCTATAATATAATGTTTGAACAATGGAAAATATGTGGAATAAAGGATTAAAATTTACATTAAATTATAAACTAAAAGAAAAAATTTACATGATGTACTATTGGTATTTAACACCAGACAAGTTATCACATACTGCAACCCCGATGAATGCTAGTACCATGAGGCAGCATCAGCCATGACCAAAGGGCAACATCTGAGTGTAAGTGAAGGATGGGTAAATTACAGAGGCCCCTGGTAAACCTTGGCAGAAACCTGGGGTGACGTTGAGAATCCGGGAATGCCAGCAGCTTCTCCCTCTATGGACGCTACCATCTTGCCTGTGATAACAATGGCTAGCAAGTGCCTGGGAAATTTTGTGCATGCACACTTGCAACTGGGCATGACAGACTTCTCTGACGTCTTTTGCGGGAAAGGATCCAGACTGATCTCCACTGGGCCATTGGAAGCCATCCTTGGGGGTTGTTTGACTTCAGGGATGTCATGTGGTTACACATCATGACCCGTGCCACAATTTTTCACAGACCCACAACATTGAAATAGGACCTATATTGTCTCTTTTTGAGATTATTCCATTTATTCCCTGGCATGGTTTATAAATGAGAGGAATTATGTTGTAGAGGTTTTTTTCCCCTAAAGGAACCGCTTTTTATAAGAGTTCCAAATTAGTAGCATTTATTAATCATACACCCTTGGTTGACAAACATCCAAGTAGAAAACAATTCCCTGATCAAAGAACTACCCAAGACAAAACTACAGCCCCATCAGCACTGGCAGGGTGAGCTGTTGTATGCAAACAGGGAGAAAACCCCACTCCTTTCTAGCAATGAAGAAATTACGATTGGGATAAGGAACCATCTGTAAGCAAATAACCACATTCAGAGAGCACCAAGGACTCCACAGCTCAATTTTGAGCTGCATATATTGTCTTCTATCATCATTATACCCAGTCATGACCAGTTGTTAAGTGGCAGACTTAATATTTAGAGTATCTGTTCCTGAGCTATTCAAGGTCAACAGCAAAACAAGCAAAAAACGAAATCAAAGAAAAGAGGGGCTCAGATTTACAATATACTATAATGAGATCAGAAAAAAAATGAGTGGAAGGGGAAAAGGAAAGCAAAAAGTTCTAACTTATATGGGACTTCAAGTAACATAAACTATTTATTTATTTACCTACTTAATTATCAAATTTATATAGCTGCCCATCTCACCCAAGATGACTCTGGGCAGCACACAATAGATTTTTTTTAAAAAGCAAAATCCAATTGAGTTCAATCTTTTATTTGCCACATCTAATGGATAGAATCCTGCCAAACTCGAGCTGTAATCTTCTTACTACTAGATATACCTGAGAGAATCTACCCTACTCTGCTCCAGCATCCAGCAATCTCTTCAGCCAGGTCTCCTTCTGGGAAAACTCTGAATTATCCAAACTCTTCCCTGCTCTCCTGCAGATACACATTCCATCAGACTCAGTCATGGTCACCTAATCCATTCTCAAGGGCTTTTTTGAAAATCAAAAGGGATGGGGCTGAAGTAATTTTGGGAAGAACATCCTGTAGGGAAGGAGCCACAACTGAGAAGGCAGGTGTCCTGCAACCCACCAAATGTAGATCTGTAGCCATCTTGAAGTTCTTTCAAGAGAAATGGGCAACTACAGTATGGTGAAGCAAGAACCATACTGTAATTTACTCTGCCAAGCACAGACATCTCTCCAATTCTGCTCACTCGCTTCTGCACCACTTTTTCAGTATAAACTGTGCCTATTTCTCCAGAGATTCCCTGTCTTTCTTCAGTGGTGCTAATTTTTCTGTATCATTTTTCTTGTTAGCTTATCTCCTGATTCCACCAAATGCATCAACAGGATTTTGTACTTACGTTTCTACCAATACTGAAAAATAGATAAAACTCTGGGTAGCATTCATTCAGCCAATCAGTTTCTTTGCTTTTCACTTGTGAGATCATAAGAGTGTGGCAGGTACATGAGCTCACAAAGCAGAAGTAAATAAAACTGGATAGTTGGCTGAATGAAAGCTATTCACTCAGAGCTTTTTCTTAGTGAATGCGCAGAGTGCACCTCTCCTTAGATTTGCTTTTGTTTTTATTTTAGCTGTATTTACATAGTTTCGGTTTAATTTATTTACAGTATTTGCTTATTATCTTATTTAATATACTTATTTACTCAGTTTAGTTTAGTTTACATACACTGTTTATTTATCATATTTAATATATTTTTCTGTTTAATTTAGTGTGGGATTAGCTTAGTTTGGTTAAGTATACTACATTTCATTTATGATGGACGCATTCCTGTATTATGCAGGGAAACTCCTGTTTGAGGTAAGAGATCCTCCATTTTATTTATTAATTTAATTATCGACTTACATCTGTGAGTCTAGGATTAGTTTAGGATTCAAAGAAATAACATGACAGGTAACATGACATAAATAATAATAATGAAATAAAACAGGAATCAAAGGAATCTAGGAACAAGCAAAAGTTACTTTAGAATAATTTTTAGAATAACTTTTGAACTTGAACATTTAAAAAATATTGGTACATCTTCTTTCAGGCCCTTTCTTGGTGAATTCTGTTAATATGTTCCATGTAAACATGTCCTCGGGACCCACATCCAGAATGGCCAGGAAACATGACTCTGTGGCCTTGCTTGGGGTGCATAGAAAAATATGTAGTCATGGGGCTGATTAGGAATCCCTCTTCCTAATTAATTTGTAACATCGCTTGCCTCTTTTAAATTTTTATAAATGGGGCTCATCTTTTTAATATTTGGGAGCTGTTAGGCTGGCAAGACTGACTGATTTAATAGTATTTTTATACTGCTGACTCCATATGAACTCTTGACAATTTACAAACAGCTGCATAAAATCCATACAACTAGTAGGCAGGAGGTCCAGAGTTATCTTATGCTAAAGTAGAGATGGGAGGATCCTTACCTCTGACCATGTTGTTATCAACACTATCTCGGAGGCCCTGTCGATTATTCTTACATTTATATTGTAAGAAGAGTGCTATTAAAACATCACTTTAACAGCAGAACAACTAAAGGCAGCTTCAGCTCGCCCTGCACCTGGCTAGAGGTGAAAGTCAGGTGATGTCATGAGGATTGTTGCTTAACAATGCCTAGTGAGGGTATTCATGCAATGTTGAGCAACATGAAGATGAACTAGTTGATTTATACTGACTGCTCCAAATGAACAAAGAAATAAATAAAATCCCAAGTAAATTCAGTTTTATCTCCTATCCTATCAGCCTGATTTAACTTTACAGAAAACAATCTATTATGGGCTGCTAGCTGCAGAAGCAGAGGCAGTAAAAAGGAACCCTTTTCACTAATGTATATCCAAGTGGTTTTTTTGATCTGCTATAATTATTTCCAAGCAGCAACATTTCCAGAAATACATATACATATACATATGTATACATATATATACATATAGGGCTTTTTTTGTCATAGAACGCCCAGAACGGAGTTCCGGCACCTTTTTGGGATGGAACCTTGTAGGGTAGGCAAAGCGGGTTGTATGACATGTGTGAGTTCCAGCACCTTCTCTTTTTTTTACAAAAAAATCACTGTATACATATACATAACCATATTTCAAATAAATTTTAATATATTTCCTTCCAGATCACAGTTCTGAGATATCATAAATTCTTAGAAGAATTATATGGATCACATGCAAGATTAATATTGCTTTTTAAAAGCTATTTAGAGCTAGAGGATTAAATTTTTATTCCTCACAGATTTTTACAAATAGAGGGAAGGACAGCAACATAATTATTCTCAGCAGCCCATTTGTAATCAGCCTGTTTAATTTTACTGCTGAAAATCTAAATTTTTAGATCTGTGTCCGGAAATACAAAGAGGCACAAAGAAAGAAGGAGTACATCAATGAACTATTGGCAAGATATCAGGAGGAGCTGGCAGAAAAAAATGCCAGAATCACAGCCGTGAGTAATTCATTTTCCTTACAATCCTGTGTTAAACTTCCCTTTCTGTCTACTTATTTCTATTCTATGACTAATGGTTGCTTCTTATAATGTCTGTATCTTAGTTGGAAGATGAAAATAAAAAACTGGCCAGCAATATTGCAAGCGTTGCTCAGGAAAACAGCAAACTAAAGGAGAAACTTCAGAAAACTGAAGAAAGTGAGTATTTTTAACCCATTTTAATTATTTTCATTTTAAAAATGAAAATGATTGATTGAAGTTTAACTTCACAAGTATTAATTATTTTGTTATTATTATTATTTTGGCCTGGGCTTGCCCAGCTGACTACAGATGACACAGAATCCATAGAAGAGACGGAATCAGCAACAGCAGCTGGAAGAAATGGAGGGGGAAGTCGAAGAGATATGCTTTGAGGTAGACCTATCCAGAAAATGTAACCAACATAGACAAAAATGAGATGCCACGTTTATTGGACAAACATGAAATAATCACACTGAGAGGCTGTTGTTTCATAGAAGTCAGGCAAAAACAAAAAAACAAAAAATGTTCTCTCTGATTTTTCCCAGCTTTTCTTTTGCTGAGATTTCAAATTCTGAAAAAATCTATACCAGGGACACTTCGACACTACATCTGAAGAAAAGCTTTGGAATGTAATTTTCCAGGAATACCTTCTTTTCTTTCCTCAAAACAAATATGAACGCTCCTTCTATGATCGGAGCCTTGATGAAGCGAAAGGGGCTTGTGTGGGTAAATGAAATTGTGGGCTATGTCGTCAGACATGTATATTTCTAGTAGGGTCACCCAAGGTGAAAATGCCATGATGGATAACCAAGACTAACACCGATTGCATCTGCCCACCTGCAGGGAACAAAAAGACCAAAACACAGGGTCATTCAGCCATAGCTTCTAATTCTCCTGGATAGATTTCACAGTGGGGTAGGGTCTTTCACAACATCCTTGTAGCACTTGAATGGACAATCTCAAGGTCTCTTCCCAATCTCCAGTACAACATAGAGCAACTGGCCAGGCATATGGTGGCTGTCCATTTTGATAACATGTCCAATCCACCACATCTGGGTTCTGATAATAAGGGACTCAATGCTGGTGGACTTCAGAAATTCAAGGAAGAAGGAGAGGCCATTTCTCAAAATGTCCTTCTAGTATCAACCAAAATAATGACACCACTGCTCTGCAAACTGCATTAGCTACAAGATTTCAGCCTGATACAATTCCTTGTTAAGGTAACACATAGATTGGTCCAGGTTACTTATGGGATTGTTTCTTCATTGTTGCTTCTATCCATCTGTTCTGATCTAGCAAGTGGAGCATACTGGAAATGCCATCAGCCAAGAAAAATGTTAGAAGATCTTTTTCTGCCCTGGCATCTACCCTCTGAAACATCAACTCCTCTGAAATTAGATTGGGCTCTGCCTTTCTGGCCTTCCACAAGGCTTTGAAGACTTGACTCTGTGCCAGGCCTATGGGATGTGACCTGTTTCTTGGCTATATTATGGATTTTATGATTCACCAGCTGCTGTGTATTTCTTGTTCTATTTTTATTTATATATTTGTATTTGTTTTTTACTTTGTAAGCTGCACGGAGTCATGCTTTTAAGATGAATAAATAAATAAACTGGGACGTGAAGTCATGCATATATTGACTTTATTTTTGAATTTTCATCCCATAATGTATGTGTGAAGCAAACTCTAATGAAAATCTTTTTTATCCTATAACGTGTGGTATTTTTTATTTTTTTAAAAAAAAACAAGAATAAAAAACTTATTAACATGGATCCTTAATTTCTCTACTGTCTGCATTGGAATAAATTTCCATCAATTGGAGTGAATTTCCATCAATTCCTTCTATTTTCTCCTAATTCCACTCTATGTGGACTATATCCAATACCATTCCTGTTCATTTCTCAAATCTCATATGCACAGTTTTGGGAATTGTAAGAGAAGCAGAGAAATGCTTGGGAAGAGTTATTCTGTGAATCTTAATTCCATTCCATTCCATTCACAAAATGAAAATTATGTCTTAAACTTAATCTTGGTAGCAGCTACATAACTATATTGCAAATGTGCAATACTAAAAAATGGATGAGTAATATTTCTAGAGTACTTCCCATCAGTATTCAAAAGCATATCAATCCTAATTAATCTTTTTATTTAATTGATGTCATTTCTGACAAAGGCTTGTATAATATAATCACCTTTACTCAATCATAAGAGATTCTGGGTAATGTCATTATTCAACTTGTGACCCACCTATGTTTTTATCATTTCTTGTTTTTTTTTCTTTTCCACATACACAAAATGTTTTTTAATGTGAATACAATACAATTTCCCTGACAGCTGTAACAACTAGACAAATTGACACTTGCCATCTAAATTCAAATGCCCCTTTAAACAAACCCTTAAAATCATTCTCTATTAGTGCACTGCTTGGAAAAAAATAGGAGAGAGGAAAAAAGGAATAAAAATAGTACAAGGAAAAGTAAAGATGGGAGAAAGAATGTAACAGAGAATAAAAGACTGTCAACAAAAGATAACTGCAATCCCACCTACTTCAGTCTCTGACTACCACTCAGATAATTTCTGTCTCATCCACCTATCGGCATATACACCCCCCCCCAACATATAATGAGGCAATGCGTATGTTGAGAGCAAATAGATGCCATATATGATTTGCAACTCCCTGAGTTGAATTCTACTGAAACCTTGAATTTATTTCCAAATAAATGTGTTAAGCATTTATTTTCAATCTGCTAGATCATGATCTGAAGTTGTTGTCAAAGGCAAACCCATTAAATACAAAAACTTCGATTCAGTTAAGAAAATAGCCACAACTACATTTCTCTCTTCTTCTCTATTCCTTTGTGCCTTTTTATGTATAACAATCACAGGCTTTCTATTGTCACCATCTGCTTGCTCAGGTCTTGAGAACATCACATTCAGTGTCCTAACATTAAACGTTGGCAATTCTGTGTGCTGCTTTGTCCAATTAACTGTAGCAATCTATGTGTTACTGTCAGCAGTTGCCAACAGACTTATTATCGGAAAGGCTGAAAATTACTGTGAGAAGTTTGTCTAGCTTTTTTTAAAATTTCTTCAGAATATAGAGGAAGCTAAGTCATTTTGGTTGGTATAAATTATTTTTGTTGGCTCCTTTGGGGCCATTCATATATNTATATACTATCCATGTAACAAAATAGATGTACAGATGAGAATTAAAATGAGGGGTATGAGGTAATAAACTTCCTGAAGCTAATAAAGACTAAAATTGCACAGTCCTTGAATAGAAACTACTGGGAATCTGATGTAAGGTGTTCTGAGTTTGAGAGCAGAAGAAAAATTGATTAGAAATGCATGAAATAAATAATTATCATGAATTCATTCCCCTTATTAGTTTGTGTCTGTGCCTTTAAGTCAGTGTTGAATCTTGACAATTGCCTGGACTAGTCCCTGCACTTTTCTTGGCAAGATTTCAGGAATGGTTTGCCATGCCTCTTTCCTAGGCCTGAAAGTGGCCCAAGATCAGCAAGTTGGTTTTATACCTGAGGTGGGTCTAGAACTCATAATTGAACAGTTTATAGCTTGATGCTTTAACCAATACATCAAACTGCCTCCTATTAGTTGTACCATGCTCTAAATATAAGCAGAAAGAAACACTTTATTTATTTTTTCACATGTACATATTAAATTCTTGTCTCTTGAGTAAGGTAATTTCTTTTTTTATCTTTTCTTAATTATAAGTTTCATTATAAAATAAAAATACAGGAAAAAGTTAAACTAAAAGAAAGAAAGAAAGAAAGAAAGAAAGAAAGAAAGAAAGAGAAAGAAAGAAAGAGAAAGAAAGAAAGAAAGAAAGAAAGAAAGAAAGAAAGAAAGAAAGAAAGAAAGAAAGAAAGAGAAAAATGCAAAGAGAGAAAATAAGTGGTGAAATCTGACTTTCTTCAGTGTAGCAAAATAGCCAAAGAAAACAATCTCAACCTTTTGCTTTACATTTCACAACATTTCAAGCTATTGCTATAATAACAAAACTATTCTAAACCCCAAATCCAAGTTTTTTTCAGTTTTGACAAAAAGTTTCAGAAGTAATTTCCAAATAGAAACAAAACTAGATAAATTCTTCTCTTTGATTACAACAATCAGTTTCACCATCTTTGCTACTCCACCACTTTTATCATCCATTCTTTGTGGGAATTAGTGTGTTTTTACATCCTTATGCATATAAGAATCTTGTCACTGTCAACATATATAATAACAACATTCCAAATTTTCTTTCACATTTATTTGTCCAGCAAACCTAATAGTTAAAGTTCTGTTTAAAGTTATATTTATTTTAATCTTCTGAGTTAAAGTAAAAATATGGTCCCAGTATTTCTTTGCTTTGTCATAAGTCCACCAAAAATGATAAAAAGTAACCTCTTGGCAGTTGCATTTCCAACATGCATTTGAAACTCCTTTATATATTTTTGACAGTTTCTCAGGTGTTAAATACCAATGATACATCATCTAATAATTTTTTTCTTTCACATTATAATTTGATGTATTTTAACCCATTAGTTCACAGATTTTCCTACCCATCAATCAGTATTTTGTAATGAAAATTCTTTGCCCATTAGATCATGCAATTGTAACATACTCATTTTTCACATTAAATTTCAAAAACAGTTTATAAAATTAACAATAACATGTTCATCGTTGGCCCACAATTCAGTTTCAAATTCAGTTTTTCTATACTAAAAATCATGGCTTTCTTATCTAGGTTAAATCTTTCTATTCATTGGAAATATGTGAACCAGTGACAAATTCACCTTCCAAATCCAGTTCTTTCAATTTCAAACTTGATTCACCTTGAGTAAGTAAAGCAGAGTAGCTCACCATAGGTCTACCAGATTGGCCTTACTAGAATTGCTTTTCTTTTAAAAAGCTTCTTATGTGTGTCAATTAAAAAGGTATCTTAGGATGGAGCCTTGTTTTGTATTTAATCCAAACTCAGGATGGCACGCTCAACAAAATTATTCTTAAAATCTGCATTCACCTTGGCTTTATCATGCCATAAGTAGGCATGCAATCCAAATCTCAAATCATGCCCTCCAAATCACCCATTCTTCATCCAAATGAAACAGTGAGCATCAAAATATAATTTTAAATCTGGTATTTCAACTAAACTGATGT
The DNA here is from genome assembly GCF_001527695.2 of Protobothrops mucrosquamatus. NCBI lineage: Eukaryota > Metazoa > Chordata > Lepidosauria > Squamata > Viperidae > Protobothrops > Protobothrops mucrosquamatus. The sequence continues at coordinate 173,993 of NW_015386526.1, forward strand.
AATTTCACAAAGGTTTAGGTATAATTTTGTTTTGTTTTTGTTTCATTCTTAAAATGATTTTGTTCATTATGCTTCTTTATGTATATGGTACACTACTCTTCCAGAAGCTTTGTCAGATGAATAAAAACATATGATCTCCTGTGATATGAGCGCACATATAAGGAAGATACTAAAAACAATATTTTTTTATTAAATATATTGCACCATTCTTTATCACAGACACAGTAAGGACATATAGTCTTGATACTGAAGACATATTGTCAGGCTGCCCCAATTTATGGTGGTAGAAGTGGAAGAGGAGAAAGAAAAAGAATATAAGATTCATATTAATAATCATCATAATAAATATAAGTAGTGTGATTATAGGCTATAACAGTGTTTCTCATACCTGGCAAGTTTAAAATGGGAAAAAGCATGGGAAAATCTGGGAATTTAAATCCACACATTTTATACTTGACATGTTTGAGCAACACTGTGATACCATCTGTTTTTAAAAAGTATGTTTTGTATAATAAAATAATTGTGCTTCTTTACTTTATTTTTTTCATTCTCACAAATCCCCTGAAAAACTTCAGATTGGCTCTTCTTACAAAAATTGTAAAACATATCTATCTACTCTGCATCTTGACATTTGTTGACTTCACTCAATATGTTGCATATAAAAACTCAGATTTTGGGTTGTGTGCAAATATTTCAAGGTAATTAGTATTTTGATTGCTGTCCAAGTTTTAAGGTGTTATTAATTTTTTTTGTTAATACTGTTGTATAAAAATATTATTCACATCTCAGGTCAACTGTTGACTTTGAAATGTTCAATCTTATTGTTATAATGAATGTTCAATATATGAAAAACAGCTTGATAGAAATATCACCAAAGAAATGCTGCTGCATTAATCAAAATGAAATCTTATAACAAATGTAATTGTACTTACATTTATGAAGACAAGCTTATTTTAAAAATATAAGTCTCCAGAACTGACAAACTAACATATCAGAATATCTGTATTCAAAATCTCATTCCTAAAATATTAAAATATTTCAGAATTCATTAGCTACTAGCTATGTATTAAAACCTTGATGCTAACAGGATAGAAGACTCTAATTTATTTTAAATAATAGTAAACAGGGTAGACGTATTCTGCAGCATTGGATTACATGAATAAATGCATTTCCTAATTTTGTGATTCAAATTAATCAGACTAAGTACATATTAGCAAATGGTTGCAATATACAATAGTATTAGGCAATAATTTATTCAAGGAATTTTAAGCTGTAACGCTGATATTGCTACATGCTCATCCTTCTTCCACTTCTGGTTAAGCAATTTTGAAATGCTGCAAAATGCTGAAAAGTCAGTTTCATTTGAAAATGAGAACAGAAAAAAAATAAACATATTGATTTCACTCAGAAGTGGCTGCCAGGGACAGAGTAATCATTTTTCACATTTATGTAATCTTCTCCTACAACTCCCTGAGCATCTTTTATGGCACCAATACAGTTACTTAGTTGCCTTTGGTATAGAAGCTTTTGTTTTGGCACACTATTTCTCAACCTTGGTGACTTTAAGCTGTATGGACTTTAATTCCTGAATTGGCTGACTGGGGATTCTGGAGTTGAAATCCACACATCTTAAAGTCACTGAGACTAAAAAATACTTCTGTAGAGGGTTTGGATTGTGCTCCACACAAGGCTCCCCATGAGGAGACTGTAAGATAGAGATCTCTGGCAGGTTTAGATCTCTGAGAGACAGGGAAAGTCATCTTGCATAAAGCATGATTCAACACTTTCAAAAAGACACTGGGTTCACATATGTTCTATCTTAATCACCTTAGTAAATTGTTTGTTAATAACTTTTTGGATGCAAAGAAACTTGAGAAAGGCAATTTTCAGTATATTGTATAAGTTTCCTTCTATTCTGGATAGAAGAAGTTTCATGCAAGTTTAAGGACTTTGTTTAGTTGTTTATTTGTGAACAAAGAACAAAAGGGTGACCAGAAGATTTTAGAAAGTTATAAACAGATTAAAGGGCCAGATAATATTTCCTGTGGTTGTTTAAAATTTTACATATACGTAGATGATAGATAAATGATAGATGATGATGAAAAAGATGATAGATAGATAGATAGATAGATAGATAGATAGATAGATAGATAGATAGATAGATAGATGGATGGATGGATGGATGGATGGATGGATGGATGGATGGATGGATGGATGGATGGATGGATGGATAGAGAGATAGAGAGATAGAGAGATAGAGAGATAGAGTGGTGGGATTCAGCCAGTTCACACCACTTTGGCAGAACCGGTAGCTAATTTTTTGTTGCCCGGGTCCAGAATGGACTTCCAGAGAACTGGTTGTTCACATATTTGAATCCCATCACTGGATATAGATAGAGTGAGTAAATGAATGAGTGAATGAGTGAGTGAGTTTGAAACTAGCTATAAGAAATAGTCTTGTGGAAAAGTGTTGTTGATTAGTTTAAAAAGGCACAGGATAAGAGTGGGCTTTGAAGTTTGATTAAAGGGAACCAGAGAGAACTAAAAATTACATTTAAAGCAGAGCTCCCCAATGTTCTGGGTTGGCAGCCCAGAGGGAAAGGAGGAACAGGGAAATGTACATGCGCTTGTGCACATGTGCACATGCGCAAAATGGCCATGTGCACTGCGGCAGCACTGGTGGTGGTGCTGGCACCTGTGTGCATGCACAAATGGGCCACTAGTGCCCATGTGATGCTGGCAACAGTGCTAGCGCCCCTGTGCATGGCAAATAAGGCCACTAGCACCCGCGCCCATGCACATGCACAAACAGGATGCTTGTGCCCACATGACATTGGCGATAATGCTAGCACCCCCACGCATGTGCAAACAGGGCTGTTAGCACCCACGCAGCAGCACTAGTGCGAGTGGGGAAGGTGCATGTACATGTGTGCGTACTCACCAGCCATTCCCACAGCCCAGTGGCCAACAGGCCACAGACTGGTACCAGGCCACAGGCCACAGGTTGGGGACCCCTGATTTAAAGTGACCCATTAATACAATGGAACAATATTATTTGATTGTAGAAAAATTCAGGCATACAGTATATGGGAACAGATTTTACTGAGAATAATGTGGATGTTATGTTGACTACAACACCATTTAGTTTGTCCTTTCGGCTTTGCAAAATTGGCAATCAGAGAAGGCAGAACCCTTTATCTAATGGTAGAAATATTATGATTGGTTATAATTGCCCCATATCACAGCTGTCTCTTATTATTGCCTTTTAAAGACTAAATTCTGGATACCTCTAAAAAGTCTCATACCTAATAAAATAATCCTCTGTTATATTCATAAATGGTGTTATACAGCAAGAACTCCATTTTATAGTTTCTAGTAACCTGCATTTTTATAGTTACCATTTTATAGTTTCTAGTAGCCTGCATTTTAGACTTACCCTTTGAATGTACTTACCCTTTGACATATACTGTATTTTTTTAAAAAAAACTTACAACATAAGCAAAGAGATAAAAAGTCATGATGAGCAGGATAAATTTTTCAACAACCAAGTAGGTAAGGAGTAAATTAAAAAAAAAGAAACATATCTAAGCATGGCTCTTGCCTGCTTTTCTTGTTAGCTAGTTAGCCAGTCCTCTGCAGAATTCAAATACATGTTGTATTATAAATATTTCCCCTTAGGGAAGAATATGTATATTTCTATGTAAGTGGATATACCACTTCCACCATTCCCATTTTTCTTCTATGGATATACCACTTCCACCATTCCCATTTTTCTTCTACAAATAGGAGACAAAACAATCCTTCTTGTAAAAGACTAAAAGCAAAAGACTTTTTGAAACAAGGTTGAAGAACACATGAAGCTATGCTGTAAGACACATGTGACTTTGTAGTTTGTCCACTTTTGCTTAAGGAAATTTAGCCAGGGTGATCAAAATTTCCTCCTCTAGCTTTCTCAAGACAGTACTGCACATTGTGGTTTGTATTGAAGAAATAGCACATAGATGTGCATGGGTACAGGTGTGTACAAATTGATTTCTGCACAATACACAATCTCCATTTGCCAACTGATTGGAGTCCTAAAGCAAAGCATTCCTACTATACTGTAACAATACTGCATCATAGTTATTACAAAGCAATGTCCAATTAAGTATCTGGACGCTGTTCTTTATTGCCCATCAGAAATTCCAAAATACAAAAGTTTATCTCAGATTATGAACATTACCATATTTTGAGAACAAGTAATGAGTTCTCTATTCTACTCTGCTTTACATTTACTTCTTAAAATAAAAAACTCTCTAACCCCAAGTAGCTTGAACACTGACAATCACTGATTATTTACTGTTGCTTGTGCATTAGAAATAACTCTTTGAAGGAAAAAAAATCACATCCAAATGTATTGTGAGAGATTCTCTAAAGAGGAATTTTACATATGTAATTTATCAAAGGGATCTTCTTATCTTATTACAGATTTAAATCTGACACAAGCCATCAGACAAATTGCACTGATACTGTACTTGTTTCTGCAGCTTTTAAGAGCCAGGTTGGATCACATTTTGTTTTTGCACAGAGGTTTCATCACTGGGGATATACAAAGTGCAGTTGAGCATTTCAAATTCAAAACCAACAGAAATTGTCTCTAAAATCCAGCAGGCTTGCATTGCCAATGTATAGTATTAATCTCATAGGGAACTGATAATATACTTCTTTCCCTTGGAAAAAATAAAATAATTTAATTGGAAGAAGATTGTACATCATAGATCCCTTCGACTCTGTTCAAATTATGTGTTTTCTTTTGATCTATTTGCAAGCACTCAAAAATCAGAACTTTAATGCTGTAGTTATTAACTAAGAAATGGAAAAAAGAAATGTTCAGAACAGAAGGAGTCTGAACAAAATTTAGTCTCTGAAACTTAACACAGAAATGGCAGAGGAGTTAGCAGAATAAGCAATGACTGTGCCTGCCAGTTTGAGGATTTCTGCCCACAAAGCAGGCACCATGCATTTGACTTTCAACAGACAGCTGTCCCAGGGATGAAACACAGAATTCAAAGAGGTTCCTCTCAGAAGAGATTATAGAGCATGAACACTTCAAATAGTTTGCCAAGCTTCTTCAAAAAACAATGCTGGTAATGTCTGACACAACATTTACAGTAGTATCTTACAGAAATAATATGTCCCAGGCAGTATCTATTAGGATGACACTTGTACAATAAGTACAATAAACAAAATAAATGAAATAGATCAGCAAACATATTCAGATGATGGCTCTGTTTATCTTCATTTTATTATAAAAAGCCCACAGAAATTGTATATTAACTTAATGTTTACATGTTGTTTGGCCATATATTTTTAGACTTAGCTCCTAATAATGTTTTGCATAGTACTGACTAAAAACTATGCTGTGTCAGGTATGGATGAGTAATCCAGCATGGTTTGGTTCACATTGCACAATACAGTAGAGTGGAGGATACCAAAATGGAGTTGGATAATTTGTAGTTCAGTATAGCACATACACCTAGCTACCATCCTAACATTTATGTGCAGTTATAATAAGATTTCTTTGCTTTAGCATAGCACATTATGTGAACAAAACAAAAACTATGGGGTTTAGCATATTGTGTGAACTGAGCCAAGATAAACATAGTCTCAAAAGGTCATAGAGGGACTAGATTTGCTTTGAATTAATACTATGATGCTTATTAATGAACCTCATTTTGTCTCCTGCATTTCTAATATTGTCTTTGCATGTTTAATATTAGACATGAAAAAATTATCATATTTATAATGAAATGAAAATTTTCCTCACAAAATGTTCTTTTTAGTTTCCTTTAAAAGGTACTAGGAAATAATAACTGTGCCTGTAGGGAGTTTTCCTTTTTATATTTCAAAAAGAGCACAACATTTTAAATCAAAGGGCATTAGATAGAGGTTACTTATTTTTTCATATCTACCCTCCCCCACCCTTTTGCATGTATTTAAAGCTTGGTATTCATTACATTACAAAGATCAAAGAAGAAATGTTCTAGACTAAAGACTTAAAGACTTTATGCTCATAAAATTATAAAAATTGCACCTGATTATCTCTAAGATTTGGAGTACTCTTTTAAATAGTCCTTCAAGCAACACTTTGTTAAATTTGCATGAGTTTTTTCCCAATTATATATTTGTCACTATTTATTTGCTACAGAACTAAGATTGGTATAAATAAGTGTTGATCCATTCATTATGACAAATTTGACCAACTGACTTGCCATCTGTGCCTAGGCTATGGGCTTAGAAAGAGTGACTGGCTCCAAATCACCCAGCTGACTTTCATGTCTTAGGCAGAACTAGAACTCTTCTGTCTCCTGGCTTCGAGCCTGGAGTCTTAACCACTAAATCAAACTGTTAATTATACATAAATAAAATTTCTTTCAGATTATTGTGTATATGAATATAAGAATGAAGGTGTTTACATATGTTACATAGCTAGTCTACTGTAGGACTTTGAACTTTCCAAAAATGATTTTGGCAGAAGTGCTTTGGACTTCCTCCAATCATAGCCCCTCATTTTTTTGACCCATATTATTTATTCTTTAATGAATAAGAGCAATTCTGAAGAGGACACAGGCTTAATCTGTATTTCAGAACTGTATATGTGTAGCTAACATGTAACAAAAATCAATTATAATAGTAGAGCTAACATACAAGCATGCCTTCAGGATTGGTACTATACAGAAATAATCTTTAGGAAAACAGAAGTAGAATTAGTTCTACATCAAAGTTGCTTAGAATAGCAAAATTGCATCTATTTTCATATGACTTGAGGTGTTTCCACCTACGGAAGGGTAAAGGGTAAAAAGTATATGTGTAACTCAGAGTAGTATGATAGCATCACATATCACTCTATATCGGATGATATCCCAACTCTGCAATGTTCCTAAGAAGTAATATACGATTTCTAAATTTGTTCAATATCATAATGTTATATCACTACATCAAAACATGTATATATTTAGCTATCAAATATGCAAACAGGGATAGGAAGGGAAGAGTAGAATGGATACATCTGAAATGCCAATGAGACTTTTAAAGGATCTTTTCAGTTACTTACTTCTAAGTTATTTAATTTAGTACATTTTTTATCAGTATCTGGCAATAATTATGCACATGCTAAGCACAGAAGCCCAATGCAGCCACATTAGCACAAACTATACTTTGTCACATATCTAGAATAGGAGAGCTGCAAAAAAAATATACAAATCAAATCAGTATTCATGAGAAAATGTCTTACTTAGTTGAAATGTAAATCTTCAAAATTTCTGCTATGCTTTTCAGTTTCATTTCAAAGATTTAAATCCATCTTTGACAATATGTCTATTACAGCTGAGAGACATGAAGAATGAGCCATATGGAAATAGGATGAAATTTAAACTATTTTAGTTACTGATAAAATATGGAGAGAAAATGGGATTTCCTAAGATTTTCTATTTTCTATTTATTCCATGAAACAATCATCTTCAAAGTGCACATCATCATCATCATCATCAAATTTCAGTGTGGTTTATATTCTTAATTTCAACTGAAAGAATAAGTTGATAACATCTAACCAAAATAATCTCACATTTTTTATATAGGCTTTATTGTTTAAAATAGAATTAGGTAAAGGAGAAGGATTGGTGAATTTATAATACCTAGTATTATGTACACCATTTTTTTTAAAAAAAAGTTCATAGAAATTTTTAAAAAATAAATTCTAAAATATCTTTTATGTCAAATGTGTACCCAAATAACATCAAAACTTCTTAGTATTTTATTTCAGGAATTTTGGGCATGGAAATTCTCAGTTTAAGCAATATTTGGAATGAAGGCACCTCCTATATATGCACCAACTGGAGGAGCATTTTCATAGACATATGTCAGTAAGCAGAATTGTGTGACAGAAATAATACTTGCTTAGATTGGCTCAGAAGATTTTGGAAAGAGATCATTGAGAAGGGCACTGTCCCAGGTACATGTAAGAATTCAAAAGCTATGTTTGAAAGACAGAAGAAAACAGCATTCCAGTGTCCCCGACCCATCTTTTTAAATTCAGATTTATATTCTATAATCTCAGAAGAATTTGTCTGCTTGATCACTCTCTCTGATCAGCATAACAGGTTCCACATGTCGTCTGCTTTTGTCCTTCAAATCATGTCCTCAACTGCTTTGTAGACTTCAAATGTTTCATGAATGAATGAGCCTTCAGCAAAGCAAACATTGCCTAATCTGTTTAAAGATTATTAGTTGCTCTTTCCTGGACTGAAATGAACAATCCATTTTCAATGGCCAGTAGAATATTTATGTTAGCTATTTCAGCTATCAGTCATCATTTCCAAGCATCTTTTTCCCATGGCCTTTTAAATATTTTCAGTGTTTATATCTTTATCACTTCATATCTGCCACCCAACTTTCTTCTATGAGCTACTTATGAAAATCATGTCTTATGAGAATCTAAACGACACCAACTCTCAGCTGTACAAATTGTTTTGCTGGGTGTCTGCATGATGGATTGTTATGACCCAGCCCAGCTGGATTGAATCATCAGTTCTTTTGGATCTGGAAGCAATGTTTACATAGTATGAGTACTTAAGGCTTTAGTCCAAGATAGGATATGAAAATAATGTAATAACATAAATCAAGATGGTAATGAAAGAATATTAATCAAAGACAGCAATTTAAAAAATATTTAAGTATACAAAATACTATAAGACAAAGAACGAAAGATTAGTTCACTTTTTCTGCCAGTTAAATAACCCAAAAATGTATAGGTAACTGCAACCTTTCAAAGCCAGAAAATATGCAGCATCTTCCCAATTAAATTTCATCAAAGTTTCATCTCATGGAGATTTATGACTAGCTTATATAGAGTTTGAAACATAATTAAGCACACCTACTTTTCAATGGTCTTGTCTCACTAGATTGTCTCACCACAAACATTTTTGACTTATACTGGCAAATGTCTCATTAACTTATATCACAGTTGGATGCTTTGTGTTGGATTACCAATAAACATTTATCAGGCATGTTGAGTTGTATATCTCTGTTTTTATATTTATATTTTTCATTTAGCTTTTTTCTTTGGATTCAGTTTCAATTAGTTCACCCTATCCCATACCAAATGATAAGTAGATATGAATTAAGTTCTTTCACAATAGAAAAATAATAGAAATAGCACATTCTGTGTAATTTCCTTGAATCTGAGATACATATATCTATGTATTCTACTGATTAATATAAGTCAGTGCTATTGTGTTTTAATATATAACAGAACAGAATAACAGAGTTGGAAGGGATCTTGGAAGTCTTCTAGTCCAACCTCCTGCTCAGACAGGAAACCCTATACCATTTCAGAAAATGGTTGTCCAACCTCTTCTTAAAAACTTCCTGTGTTGGAGCATTCACAACTTCTGGAGGCAAGTTGTTTCTCCTTAGTTCTAGGTTGCTTCTCTCCTTGATTAGTTTCCATCTGTTGCTTCTTGTCCTGCCTTCAGGTGCTTTGGAGAATAGCTTGACTCCCTCTTCTTTGTGGCAGCCTCTGAGATATTGGAACACTGGTATCATGTCCCCCCTCGTCCTTCTCTTCGTTAAACTAGACATACCCAATTCCAGCAACTGTTCCTCATATGTTTTAGCCTCCAGTCCCCTAATCATCTTTGTTGCTCTTCTCTGTACTCTTTGTAGAGTCTCAACATCTTTTTGACATTGTGACAACCAAAACTGGATGCAGTATTCCAAGTGTGGCCTTACCCGGGCATTGTAAAGTGGTACTTCACGTGATCTTGATGCTATCCCTCTGTTAATGCAGCCTAGCACTGTGTTGACTTTTTTGGCAGCTGCAGCACAGTGCTGGCTCATATTTACGTGATTGTCCACTAGGACTCCAACATCCCTCTCACAGTTACTACTATTGAGCCAGGTACCACCTATACTATACCTGTGTATTTGTTTTTTCTTATCTACTTTATTTTGAATACTGTATGAATATTCTATTTTGATATTTACACTTATAGATTTTTCATGAACTCTATGGAAATGTATTTAAACAACTATATTTTCCAGTCTGAGAAAATAGTCACAGTGTTTGATAATATATTGGAAACGGTCAGATATCACTATTATTAAAGTAGTGCCATCTGAGCGAGACAACAATAGTTTAAAAGAAAAGTTGCATCTTTCCTGTTTGTGTTCTAGGCACAAATTGATTTAAACATTTTACATCTCCAACTGTTAATTCCCAGTAGATTGTGGAAACTGAATGTAATCCAACATACTTACTTAGATCTGGAGGAATTTTTTGTATTTATTCTTCTTGCAAAAGCTAAATTTATATGGGAAGAAAAAATATGTACCCTATACTTTGGAAATTGAGTGTCATAACTTTGGGGTATAAGATCATAATTTTAGCTAATTCACTATGTATTTTGGCACACACAATATTCAATTCAAGATGAATTGTTTGATACATTAAACTGTAGTTTTCATGTGCTGATCTTCAGGAACATATAGTCTATAACAGTGGTGGCGAACCTATGGCACGCGTGCCAGAGGCGGCACTCAGAGCCCTATCTGTGGGCACGCGCGCCGTCGCCCCAGTCCTAGGCCTTCAGCTGGGTTTTATAAAACTTTTTCGCTTTAGGCCTCTGCCGCCATATGCAAAAAAAAAAAAAAAGTTCAATCAGTCAATTTCAACTTCTCGCGGGGAAAAAAAAGATCTTGCAAAGTTGGAACTGATTGATTGAACTTTTTAGTCCCACCCAGTTTGCCATTACCACCGCAGCCACGCCCACCCAATTGGCCATGCCCACCAAATTGGCCACACCCACCTGGCACTCGCCAATGCCTAAGTGGGTTTTGGGTTGCAGTTTGGGCACTCAGTCTCTAAAAGGTTCGCCATCACTGGTCTATAATCAGTCATTAATGTCTTTTTGTTTCCTACAATATGTTTGAGTGCTCATAATTTCCATTCAGGAAGATCAAAAGAAACACCAAGCTATTGATAATGATCCCAATCACTTACGGTGCCCACCTTCCCTCTTTTTCTCTGTGAACCATTCATTTGTCAGCTTTAGCAAGAAGGCAAGAAAAGCAGTGACTTCTACTTGGTTTCTCTTTCTTAATTCCTAAAAAGGAAAAAGAGAGAGAGAGAGAATACATTGCATAGAATTCTCTAACTCTATGAAGTTGCTTTGCTACTCATTCCTGGTTAAGGGTTACCAGAAAATATATATACTTCTGTTTATTTGTTCCTAAGATACCATGTCACAATGACCTCACCTCATACAATCAGCTAGATGTATTAGAGTGAAAAGCACCTACACCACTTGCATTTAACCATGTGAAAGCATACACTTATATTACACATGGCAACATATATTTTCTGCCATGTTCCCATGACATTGCCTTTATAATATTCCCAGGCAATGAGTGAGTCAGCCTTAATTCATTCTTGATGGTACAGATATTAAAGTATGTTTCCACTTTTGACATTTTCACAAGGTCAAGCTCACCGTGTATAAATCTATTAGACTTCAGAATGCATTACCTTGCGGAGAATTCAGAGACATTAGTGACAGAATAGAGATCATCAATGGAGCAGTAAATTTCATGCCAGTATGGCTTCACTGAACCAGTTTTTGCTCTAGTATTGCTATATTGCTGGCTATATTGCTGGCTATATTGCTGGTATTGCTATATTGTGTTTTGAGATTGGTAGGTGACTGCACATACCTACATTTTACTGCTGGTATCTTTCCTCCATGGTATTTTCTATCTTCACATAGTTGGAAATTGCTACTGAATCCCTGCTGTGTTTATTTCATTCTCCAATATGCTGCAAAGCTGGATGCTTATGAAAAATGCAGCCATTTCCTTTTTTGCTTAGTGATTCCTTGCCTAGTTCCCAAATGCTATTTAAAAGCTTAATATATTTATTGAAATTCATTCAAATGTAATTTTCTCAGTCACATCTCAGCTGTAACTCCTGAATCTCATTTTCAACTTATTACTGCAGATATAATTTTCAGAGGAGGAGGAGGAAAAGGTGGAAGTTTCTCTCTCTTGGTAGATAAATAACTCTTCCAATACCATTTAATTCCCTAGAAGGTTTTGGCTATCCTGCCTTTCCAACAACTCGTGTGCTTATCTCTACAATGATATGAGTGTGGAAAATTGCTTTGAAACTCAAAATGAAAAAAGGCTTTTAGTCTTGATACTTTTCCTCTATCAACTCTTTGCAAAGGGATAAATTCTTACATACTTGGCTCTGCTGAAAAGCATTGGTTTTACTGTCTCTAGAAATAAAGTTGAGCAAAATTATGCATAAGGATAAAAATATCATTGTCTGGCACCCTGAATTTCTCTTCATACCACCACAGAGGAAGCTGCAAGCTGAAGACAGATTCTAGAAAGATATGGAGTTTAAATCATTTGTAGAATTAGTATGTATGCATGTATAGTTTCCAGTTTCAAATTCAAAGCTTAGATATATTTATATTAAACAGTGTATCCAGTGGTGGGATTCAAATATGTGAACAACCAGTTCTCTGTGTGGATGCCACTTCCGGAAGTCCATTCTGGGGCTGGGCAACAAAAAATTAGCTACCGGTTCTGCCAAAGTGGTGCGAACCGGCTGAATCCCACCACTGAGTGTACCCAAATATTACACAAGAGAAGCAAGGAAGCCAATTATTCTTATCAACCCCTAACATTTATAACAACAAACCAGAAAATCCTTAAGGGATACCAGTTATCTACAGCTGTTGCAGCTTTTTTCTGGATGAGGGTACACTAGAAATTGGCTGAGACAGATCAAATAAGAGAATGTAATCAAAACAGTAATGACATGTTGTAAGTAAAATTAATTAAAACCAAATCAATAAATGGACATATTTAATATGGGAATGTCCATGAATTTAATAATTTGGCCACAGTTTTAGCTTTTTGATCTGTGTTCCACATGTATCCAGAAAACTTTGTTGTGTATCTCTGGATTATATTAACTACATGGCATAGATTGACATTCATGTTCTCATGAGATACTAAATACAATTAGTCACATGAGAACATACATGTGCCTCTTTCAAAACAGAACTATGTGAAGGAAATTATCAAAAGAGAGAAAAGGTTTAACCCTCTCCTATTCATATCCAGAGGTGGCTTTGAGCTAGACTCTTCATTTCACATCTGTATAGATCAAAAATAAGGGGGAAGCTGAATTATACAAAATTTCAAGACTGATCCAAGACTTGTCGCAGCCTGAAGTAGAACAGAAAATGGCACTATACATGAACCCTCCAAATCAGTAATGTTATTTTGATGCTTGAATCAGAACACTGTACTCCAGTTACTTTTAAACTGTTGATCCACTTACCCCCTACATGTGTTGCATAATATCCCTGGGAGGAAGGTTCCCAAGTACTAGTCCCAAACTGATCCTTGACACACAAACAAAAAAATCACAAATTGTAACATTAGCCCAGGATAATCCTAGATTAGTTCCAGTTTAACAACTAGTGATCTAGAAGGATGTTCACCATTGTGAAAAATATAATAAATATAAATCAACTGCTGATAATTTTCTACCTTTTCTCAACACCAAAAGCAGCTGTCTGGTTCTATTTCTTCCTGCACAATGTACCGTATTGGAAGAAAAATAATCTATGTCGAAAAGCCACGCTTGCCACAATCATTTGGGCATATCAAAGTTTTTCTAGCTAGTTGTCAATAGTAGCTATAGGAGGTTTAAATTTTGTTTGAATCAGCAAGTGGCTTGCTTGACTAAAGATTTCCTGTAAGAAATACAGTATCCATGAATATATATATATGGAAACATTTATTATTGCAATAGGAATGTTTATTTATTTGGAAGGAGCCTATTAACTTGAAACATATGTGTGGGATAACTTTGTTAAGTTTTAAAATTTGCTTTTTCTAGATGACAACTGCGTCAGACTCAATGCTAGTTAAAAATGTATATTAGCATCATTTATACCTCATGCTTCAATAATGGAACAGATGCAAACATGAAACAAAGCAAAACAAAAAACAGACCACACTGCATGTCTAGAGTAGAAGGAAAATTAGATCAAATACATGAAGGGAACTTAACCAAAACAGAACAGTGGACCAATTCCAATCTATATGCTCAATTAAATTAAATTAAAGTAAAGTAAATTAAAGTAAATTAAATACCACACCAACATAAAATATACACAATTTCTTTTTTGGAACTATTTGACCATTTGGGAATTAGGCTAAGATTTACAATCAGAATAATGTACATCTTTCCTTTTTAATTATATAGGAGGATGAATTATCCAGGCTTGAATTTTTTTTAAAAAAATGCTAGGCTTCCAGAAAGTTGACAACTCTTTATTATAAGAATTGAAACACTGCAACAAGATCTTAGATCATTAATTATTGAAGTTTCCATTTGGATAAAGTTTCAATTGATTCAATTTTGTATCATAACATTAAATGCTTGTGGAGAAACCCATGGAAAATGGCATCCCTTAGCTTTTAAGTAATTATACACTTGTGATAGAAATACTGTACGTTGACACAAATGGTGTCAGTTGCTTATATGTAGGAAAACATGCTTGCCATGGGAGTACAAAAATAAAATTTATTTGTTAAATTATGCATAAATATAAGATACAAATGTATTTTTAAAATACAGTTAAAGGTAATCACACTTGCATTGTGTACATATGAAAATACAGTATTTAAGATTCAACATACACAGACACATTTATGATAAATGTAATTAATTGGCAATGCCAGTTCTTTTCATTATGGGTTCCCATCTCTTCACTTTCCAAAAATATGGAAAATTAAGATGCAATGAAATAAGACACTCTAGTTCTGCCGGACATCATGTAGCAGCTTGTTAATTTCTGCCACCAGTTCACTAGCATCCATGAGTTCGTGTTTACCATCGCTGAGGTGGTTAAGCACATTGTCAAACTCATCTTCTTCATAGTTCTCTGGAATTTCCTCCATGGCAGGTAGCCATTTTGAAGAGGGCTGGGCACCTGAATGAATTCCCAAAGTAAGCCCAGTGCTGTTTGCAGGGTTTTGAAAATGAGTACTGGCTGCCCATGCTGCCACCCCTTGTGGATAGCTTACAGCCTTGGCTGGCAAATGTCCTTTCCTGCGCTCTAGTGAGCTGGGAGGCTCTATTTCATTACATTCTGTGTAAGCATCCAGTGAAGGAGGCAAGAGACGTTGGAAGACACTGTTCATTTCAGAGAGCAGAGATGAGGTACACATGTCAGCTGCTTCTTCCACATTCTGATTGTCTTTGCCAAAAGTTGAAAAGCTCTTTTTCTTTTCAGATGATTCAACCTCCTGATGGTCCTCCTCCTCCTCTGGTGGCTGGCTTTGCTGAGGCTGAAATTCTTCTCCTGGTATAAACATATTGCTTCTGTAATCAGAAGATGGGGAAGGCAGGGGTGGCATCCAGCACTGGTCTGAATGCCCCAGGACTCTGCATTCCTCTGTGCACAATCTCATTGCTGAAATCAAAATGAAATTAGATGTTAAAACCTGAAAGATTTCAGTCACAATTCAAGGTGTAACTCTCGACTTTTTAAAACCTAAGTTTAAAAGTAGTTTGAACAAATTTACATTTTCTGCTCAAAAAAACGTATTCAATAAATCAGTGCTTAAGTCTTTTACACTGAATCTTAGAATAATAGTGCCTAATTTTGCCAAAAGTTTGGTTTTTGGCCTCTGAATGGCATTCTGAGGTTATACTCCAAAGAAGTATGGGAAGATAAGAACAAAAGCTAAATTTCATTTAATTTTCCTTTGAAATGAATCAAAGTATAAATCCAGTACAATTATGGGTTTAATTATTTATTTGATTATATTTGGAATTTTAAAGTCGAAAAATATCGGTTCAAATGTTTGTGTTACTTTGGTACTATAGTTATATGAAATGTTATTGTCTTATTTATATCTTATTTCAAATATTTTTCTCATAACATTTGATGAAAATACCTTTTTGCTACCCAGAAAAGAAGACTAAAACAGTCTAATTACAAAGACTGCCCTAGTTTTGAACATACTTAAAACCAGAGTTCTTGATCAACTTCATAAATCAAAGTTGTGAAAGGATTTTTTTATTAATAAGAGGGCAGTGTGGCATCAACTCCTGCCATTTTCATAAACATGTTGTGTTCCATTTTGATATATATATTTTAATCCAATTAGACAAATAGCTGCCAGTTAGATGCTAGATCTATAGAATATAGAACTCCATATATCAGATATTACTCACACCACAGTAAAAAATGACAATAAAGGTTATCTTACCTAATTTCACATATGTACTTGAATTTTTTTATAACTGCTCTAGTTTTGAACCATGGTTAGTGATTAGAATGCAGTATTACAGGCTAATTCTGCCAACTGCCAGTGGTTTGACTCAGGCTTCCATTCTCCTGAGGTCAGTAAAATGAAGACTCATATTATTGGAGGCAATATGCTGACTCTGTAAACCACTTAGAGAGAACTATAAAGCACTATGAAGTGGTATATCATGGGTGCTCCATCACTGGAGATTTTTAAGAATAGGCTAGACAGTCCCATGTCTGAGATGGTATGGGTTCTCCTGCTTGAACAGGAGGCTGGACTAGAAGACCTCTAAGGTCCCTTCCAGCTCTATTCTATTCTATTCTAAACATATATACTATAAGTGCTATTGGTATTGCTATTATGCTTGTTATAGATTTTTATAGAAAAAGTTTGAATGGCTATGTTTTTAAATTTACTGATAAGCTTCAAAGCACCTTTGTCTGATAAATATATATTGTACTCTTTCTTCCAGGTGCTCAAAGTGCAAGGAGAACAAACCTATGATGGAAATTTAGTTGAGAGAAGTTTAGCCCAAAGTCATGGCTAAGGATGTATTTGACACTGTATTTACCATCATAATTCAAGATTTTGACTATTACAGTACACCACACTTGCTCTTATACATATAAATAATTTGGGATTATAACCAAATATTTGTATTTGGCAACTATACAAAACATCAACAGCCTGAAATGATAAAAAAAGTGGATAGTCTTTGAACAAGTTACTTCCTGATATTAATTTAGTTAAGTATTCTATTTATGAAGATGGAGATAAAACCAAATTTTTGCAACATTTTTTCCACTGTAATTAAACAGATTTGCTTTATGAACTCCAGTGCATGATTCTGGTTAGACCTATCATAATGCACCGTAAGGGCCAGTGATTTGAATGATTTGAAAGGGGTTGGATAGATTTATGGAAGATATGTCCATCATGTTTTATCAGTCTTAAAGACTTATCATTACCTCTGTACTGGAAACAGTATTCCCCATGCAGTTGCAGGGCATCAATAGTAGGAAAGCTGCAAGTGTCTACCTCTTGTTTGTGAGCACCTGTACTAAGGTGGACCTTGGTATGAACCAGCAAGCCAATAAAGATGATCTTATGCCCTCACATTTGGAAAACTCTCATTTAGTATAAATACAAATAGCTACACTAACAATAGGCTTCACCACTAGCTTTAAATATGGACAATATCTGCCAGATGAAACAAAAATATAGCAATCAGAAATTGTTCCCTTATTTACATCAATATCTTAGCTGGATAATATTATAACATATTATTTTACACCAGAGAGCCTGATACTCTAGCAAAATATTTAGTGTTCTTAAAATGTACAGAAAAAAATATCATGCTATACCACTATATAGACTCCAAAACTTCAACTTCCCCCCAAAAAGCCAATTATTTTGGCCACACCCAGTAAAAGAACATCCTGAAGTGGGCCAAGTCATAGAAGGATGCCAGAAAGTCAGGCATGAACATGGATTTCTTACTTATGATTTAACAGTAGCATGATAAAACAGTATTGTAGTCCAAGCATTGTAGTAAACAAATACTGTATTTATTTGCCATTAACATCTGATATCTTCTTACAAGTTTGTGGATTCAATTTATTTAAAATTTAGGGAAAATTTAAAGACACCGTTCATGGGATAGAAATTTATTCCAGAGAGTTGCGACTCTCTTGTAAGCCTTCATATGGCAAATATTGCTTTTAAGGTTTTGAGCAAGTTTTAGGTGTTGTTCAGTACAAATGGGATACGAAGATAAAAGAGTTTATTTTCACCAGTGCAAATTTTTCTATGTACCATTGTCTGAAAATACTGGAGATAAGCTATTGAATATAAGCTGTTTAATTTTCACTGAATTTTTACCTGCAGGAATTCTCCCATCTGTAAGGAAAAGGTCACTGAATCCTTCTCCAAGAAGTCTGTCAATAGGAGAATCTCTCCCTAAATCATAATCACTGTCTCCTGCTTCACTGTCACCACGACCACTATCTTTCAGGCTGAACTTATCCATATCTTGAAGGGCATATCTGTGATAAAACAAAAGAGACATGTGGATTGAACTGGGCTTCATTAGCTCACGTGCTAAACCTATACCCTCTGATAACGCTACTCTGAACTTTGACCAAAGAAAATCCTCACCTGTAGCTTCTGGAATACTTGTTGCCTCGAAAACTTGGCCTTGGTTGATATTGGCCTTGATGAAGCATGGAGAGAAGCTGAGACACCTGTTATGAAACACACAACAGCAAGAAAAAATGAATCCTTACAAAGGTTATCCATATAACTGCCCAATAAAACCCATGTATATTAATCCCCTCCTCCTTTTTTAAACCATAAACTGTCTGTTGAAATAATCTGTCAGAAAAAAGTAACAGAATTCAGTCAACATAAAAGATAGTTATGAACACCTTAATGTACAAGATATACTTTAACCTTGTTCCTTGGTCTCATGATCCAAAGCTTCTAAAAACCTTAAATGTGAACCTCAAGCTAGTTAAATTCAAGTGTTTGGCTGTAAATAGTTTAAATTCCATTGAAGTCAGTGAAAAATTATCTATATTTAACTGCTCTGAGCTATGGCTCAAAGGCCTTAAAGACATTCATTAAAAATTTGCATGCACAGTTGACACAAGCTGTTAGGAGAGATGTAGTTAAAACTTCATTAGTGTTAGTAATATATTTCTTCATTCTTTTGTCTTTAAATATGTAAATACATTATAAGTATACTGAAATACTGACGTATAGAAGAACATGTGATTTTTACATCCTGGAAAGATTTCTAAGGACTAATTCTAAAATATATTTAATTAACTGGAGTAATATTACTGGTAGCCTATTAAAATTTAGTTAATATTGTTATCAATATTAACTAAATTTTAATCAGTTTAGTTAATATTGCACCGATTACTACAAATAATGGTAATAGATATAGATTGCAAAACTCTGGATCACCACTAGGTACAACAAAATGATATGCCTTGCTCCCATCTAGTGGTCATCTGGAATTTGGATAACAAGGGTAACAAGATCTAGCTACCCTATTATTCATGGCTTTTGTGATTTGTACAGAAACTAAAATCATACTCACAGTTGGAATTCCATACATTTTGTTATATTTTTATGCAAGTAGTTTAATAATAGTGACATCATCCATACATCACTGTATACACACAGAGAGACACACAGACACACACACACCTATATATAGGTACTTGGGAAACTGCAACATATTTTTGAATATGTATAAATATATATTGTAAATATAGATGTGTACAATCATCGTAAATAACGGAAATGATACATTGCAAATTAAGTATTGTACTAAATAGACATAGGATTCGTTTATTTATGTGAATGATTTTTAATTAATACAATCTGTATGATCTTACCTCAACAGCAGGAGTAGCATGAGTGAGTTCAAGAGAAAAATTCTCTGGTACATGATTTGATGAGATGGTCACCAGACTATTTAAAGACTGATGACTGTGATGGCTTTGTCGACTGCTCATTTGCCCTCTTTCTAGTGTTGGAGATGATGAAGGTGAAGCTTTGTGGTGGGATCTAATTGGTAAAGTACCATTAATGGTAGGCACTAATGTAATGTCCCCTTTGTGAATCTGTCTTGATGGCCTTTTGGGATGATGCTGGTATGTGGATTCTGCAACACGACAATTATAGGACCGGGTGTCTTTCTTCTCACGATTACACATTGTAGCAAAGGCGACCATGACCACCAACAAAACTGCACATATTGCTCCTAAGGATATTATTGTGATCATGGAAATGTCTAGAGGAGCTTGGCTTGGATATGTTGCTTCTGTAGATGAAAGCTGATATATATTTTTAACAACACTGCATTTCAGAAGTGCTTTGGTACTCAGTTGAGGACTTCCTTTGTCCCTAACCACCACTGTAAGTTCCCATTCTGTTGATGTAACAGATTCAATGCTAGCATTAAGATAAATGTCACATGTCTGTGGATCCATCACAAAGAGGCCTTCTTCACTACTAGTTGCTAATGAGCAGCTTAACTCTGCGTTAACTCCTGAGTCTCTATCTATGGCCCTTATCCTAGTGATGCAATGGTTACTGTCAGCTTCCTTAGGGATTGAAATTTCTGCTGTATTATTGTGCAGTGCAGGCCCCACAATCAAAGGAGCATTATCATTTTCATCAATAATAGTTAGTACCACTGTTGTATTGCTAGCCAACTGTTGACTCCCTCCATCTCTAGCTTGAACCATAAAGACAATCTGGTTTACTTCCTCATGATCAAAAGTCCTAAGTGCATAGATGGCTCCAGTAGAGGGATCAGTGGTCACATATGTATTTATGGAAATTCCCAAAATGAAGCTCTCCAAGATAGTGTAGGTCACCTGCCCATTATCTCCCAGATCTGGATCAGTTGCTGTAACAGAGGTGATATAAGCACCTGGAGAATTATTTTCTAAAATTACAGTTTCATATCTATTTGTCTGAAATTGGGGTGGGTTGTCATTTTCATCAATGATCTGGACAGTAAAATGTTTCACTGTGGAAAGACTTGGAGTTCCTTTGTCTTCTGCTATGACTGTCAGGCTGTATTCAGATCGCTTTTCTCTATCCAGAGTAGTATTTGTTAAGATGAAATAGTTATTCTCATATGTCTTCTGAAGTTTGAAATGCCCATGTCCATGAAGCTTGCAAACCACTTCTCCATTCAGCCCAGAATCTTTGTCTTGCACCCCAACCAGGGCCACAAAAGTCTCTGTGGAAGCTTTTTCAGAAATATAAGCAATTTCTTCTTTTCCTGGAGACATCAGGTTTAAATTGATTTCAGGCTTGTTGTCATTCACATCAACAACCTTGATAATGATTTTGCAGTGAGCCGGAATTGAATTTGGACCCAAATCTTGTGCCTGAGCATCAATTTCATAGGATTTGGTGGTCTCATAATCCACTGGTTTGAGAAGAGTTAGTTGACCCCTTTCAGAGTCCATTTTAAAAGTCTCTATAATTTTGGAGGACACGTGACTACTAAAGGAGTAGACAACTTTGCCATTGGCACCCTCATCTGGATCAGTGGCATTGAGGTCAATAAGTAACGTGCCAACATGTGAATTTTCTAAAAGTTGAATAATGTATGTCTGTTGTTCAAAAACTGGACTATTGTCATTAGAATCTGAAATGCTGATTTTTAGGAGGGATGATCCAGTTCTCTGAGGTACACCATTATCCGAGGCAGTTAGCTGGAGTTCATAGCTTGATTTCAGCTCCCGGTCCAGCTCCCGCACCACAATCAACTCTGCGTATTTGGCTCCGTCTGTCCTTGTTCTAACTTCAATGGTAAAGAAATCATTGGCAGAAAGAGAGTATGTGTAGAGGGAATTTTCCCCAACATCTGGATCAAAAGCACTATCCAAAGGGATCCGCGTACCTACGGCTGCACTCTCCGAGATTTCAAGAGGAATAAGAGCTCTGGAGAACTGAGGCGAATTGTCATTAATATCCAACACTTCAACCTCGACATGGAAAAGCTGCAGATGTTCAGTCGGCAGAGTGATCACGTCAAACTCTATAGAACAGTTTAAGTTTTTCTGGCAGAGTTGCTCCCGGTCAATTTTAGCTCCAATGCTGATTTCTCCGTTGTCCTCCCGAACCAGCAGCAACGGAGAATTTCCCCTCTGCATGGCTCTGAATCGCACCGAAGAGGGATTAGGCAACCTATACAAAACGTCGGCGACATCTTCAGACAGCCTGGCAATGACCGAGCCAACCCTCTGCTCCTCATAAATCCTGTATTTCAGATTTTTGCCCGCTGCGCCTTCCCAGCAGGACATGACGGCGGCCAGTGCAAAGAGAAGCATAAAGTGCATTTTTCGACCCAAACGCGGCATCGGCACAGGCTCCCGGCTTCTTTCTGCCAACAAGTTACAAAGCAATTCGCTCAACTTGATCTCGATCCCTCAAACCCAACGTACATTTGGTTCTTGGAAAATTGGGAGGAGGGGAGAGAAAAAACCCGCGCTTGCAAACCTTCCTTCTGAAACGGATGGCCACGTCCCAGTTGCTCAGGAAAAGTTGCCTACGGCGAGACCGAGGTGGCGGAGCTCCCAATATACATCCCGTAGGCAAGCCGGCCCGGATTCCTCCGCTTGTTCTCCTCCAAGAGGTTTGCACATCCAGGCTTCTTCCTTCCGCTGCAGCTAGTATTCACCGAGTGTCGAGGGAAGGGAGCCGAGGCGGCGCGGCGGCGCGGTTTCTTCCCGAAGAGACCCTCTTACGTTCGCCCTCTTCAGCTTCTGGCGACTAAGTAGCCCAGATTGCTGACTCCCGTTCTAAAAATCGTGGAACTTCACTTCAACTCAGACAAAGCTTTTGCCCGGCTGGATGTGTTGAATTGCTTCCAGCCAATCAGCTTGCTTCCAAATCAAAGGACAGTGAAGTCACACATGCTCATAGACCAAAAAGGAGGGAGGCGGGAGGTGGGAGCGGCTTCCACCCTCCTCTTTCGCCCCCCCCCCAACCCCACTACCACAAAAGGAAACAAATTGCTGAAGAATGTCTTCAAATCAACTTCATATTCTCCAGTTTTTGTGAAGATTTCGGTTGGGATGGGCTTCTTTCTTTGTCATTTTAACGAGAACTTCCATTAATACCCTGGCATGTGCATACCACTTCAGGTTTTGGTTAAAAGGCAAACCAAACCTTCTGAGTAAGTTTGCTTAATCAAGAATTTGTCCTCCCTCCCTCTTAATCCTTTGGCTGCTTTCAAGAAATTGCTCCTTTTGATTTTTACTTAAAATCTTTTTTACCCTCAAGAAAATTTGATTTTTAATCTTGCACTTCCTTTCATTTTGCAATCAAGAAAAATCCATCCACAGTTTTCTCCTTTCCCTCCTTCAGAAAATGGCTGTATAGCATTTGACACAGTTGGACTCTTGAGTGATTTGAGCTTGGTTGCTTCCTTGCAAATGTTCCATAGCTGGTAATACCGTAAAATGTCTGCAAGAAAACAACTAAGCTCAGAAAGCACCAAGAGCCCAGCATTTCAACCCTTAGCTTCACACATTCTCTTCTATTTGACATTGGTTTGTAGGTATGTTATCTTCCACAAAAGCCTTTTCTTTCTTCTTACTATAATACAGACCTTGCAACTACAGAAGGTTTCCCTTCCTCTTTGTTTTAAAAGCAGCCTTTGTCTTTGACATGATGAGGCATGCTAAACCATTTTGCCCATATGTGAAATCAGTTTAAAATATCTTTGGGATAGGATATTAGAAAAACAGGCCAGCATTTTCCAAAGGACAATTTATTTTATTTTGTTTTATTATTTTACTTATTTATGTATTTGCTAGAGTTATTTGCTTCTTTTCCTTCAGGAACTCAATATGGTGTTCATAGCACTCCCTCATTTCTTTTCCTTACAACACAATGCTCTGAGATATTGTCCTGAGTTACTAGCTCAAAATCTCCAGCACAGGTAAACCTGAACATGGGTCTCCTCAATTCTAGTCAAGCAGCTTAACCACTGCACCACACTGTATCTCCACAAGTTCTCCTTTGTTTCCATGGAACCAAATTTCATTTCTTATAGTCCTTTATCCATGGAACCAAATTTCATTTCTTGTAGTCCTTTGTCATTTTTGGCAGCTTTGCTCCAATATATGGACTATTGCTATCATAATGCCTAGTCCGGAGAAAATTGATTGATAATAGATTAATTGAGATAATTTCAAACTTGGTTACAAACTTTAATTTCCAGTATGGTCTATAGCAATGACATCTGAATTTAAAGTTCTGTTCCTCACCCATGCCAAACTCTGCTTTCATTGTGAGACATGACAAGGGTCAGCCAAGTGCTGATTATTTGCTGTGAGTTTGGGCTAGAGTCCATAAGGGTAATCCCATCTTGAAACTGAGAAAACTATTGGTGAGTGAAGTTGCATTTGGGGACCACCCAGATCAGTCTTCTGAATTGAGTAGAGCATATGCATTCAGTGTGGAAAGTTCCATGTTCAGTTCCTGGTATCTCCAGATAGTATTGGAAAAACTACAATCTGAAACACTGGAGAATTTCTATTAAACAGCATTGATAGTATGCAGTAGATGAAACCTCAGTATTGGAATAATAATCCATCTCAGAATCAGCTTCTTCTGTTCCAGACTGTATAGATAGCTTATATCTTATGTATCCTCTTTTGTATAATTATGTCCATAGTTATAGTCAGTGCTTTTTTTCTTTAAAAAAAAAAAAGGTGCCAGAATTCACACACGTCATACAACCCGTTTTGCCTACCCTACAAGGTTCCATCCAAAAAAGGTGCCGGAACTCCGTTCTGGGCGTTCTATGAGAAAAAAAGCCCTGGTTATAGTTCATATGCAGAAATGAGCAGTTAAGAAAATTTTGGCAATGTCTCTTAAATGAATTAGAGGAGTTTAGGAATGACTTGGCTCATGCAGAAATGAATCAATGGGAGAAGCCAAGGTTCCAGACCCAAGAGCTTTTATATCAGTTCAAAATTATTGTTTATGCTATATAATGATTACCAATCAGCAATTAAAATCTTAATTGGGTTCCAGTTTGTTTAACCGTATTATTGTTTGAACTCTGAACTATAAATCAATTGGTGTTTCCATGTTGAATGTGAATCAACATTTAAAAAACTCTTTTCTTCAACTCTTACAAATATTTCCGCCTGAAAGTTTTGGCAGAAAATGATGACCTAGGGCAGATGCCTCTCTGTGGAGATACTATGTCTGGAGACACCTGGTCTGTACCAGAAAATAAATATATTTGTATCAGATTATTATCTTTTATTCTTCCAACTTTTAATAATTAAAGCTGTAATGTCTTTAACTTGCAGTATGCTAATTATATCTCATATTTTGCCTTGTGAAGCTATTTGAAGTGTTTTGAAGCTGAAATTAATACTATAACTTTTAAAAATAGAATGCTAAAACAAAAGTTTCCCAAAACAGAAATATTTTATTGGGCATTAGCCCAAAATCTACAATGTGCATGTGGAAAACCACACTTGAAATAATTGTTGAAGTCATTTATAAGTAGGAATTGAGATCCATATCTTCACACACTACTGTGGCTTAACTATTTATGAATGAAGCAGATAGGATACATCATGGAATGTATGTGATATAATGGGAGAGCAATATTTCCATGTCCACTAAATCAAACTGATTCTGGACTGAATCATTAATTGTCATCTGTTAGTTATGAACTTATGAATTATTGTGAATTCAGATGTAGGCTACAGACTTATGGACTTAAGTTGTTCTACTTTAATTACCTTTGTAATATATAAGGATGAGCTATTTTAGCCTGGCAGGTATGGACATCATTTGAGTGGAATATAGCTGACTTTTCCAATTGTATTCCACTCAGCTGCAGTCGTTCCATCTTTCTGGATCCAGAATGTTTTATTTCAGATCAATTTGACTATCAGACTGTATCAGCCTGAGCATGTTTAGAACTCTAATGCTCACAAAGATCACCAATCACTAAATGTTTTCTTCTGGCCAAGAACTATCTATACTTTAGTGTTCACTTATCAGTCAGTAGCCGAGGCTGTGTCTTGTCCCCAGCATTTGTCTCTGTCCAAAGTACATCTCTTTCCCCTCTTGACAAACATAAAAGAATAAATTGCATTTGTGCTCACCATAGTAGCAATCTTTGATTGTCTTCTATTTTCTAATGTTGATGTCCTAGTAATTCTACATTTTAGATTAATTATGTAATATTTCTAGCACACCTCCAGGAATTCGGAGTTGGGACAACACAACAATCTCCATCAATCAAAGCAGAGATTGTTTTTAAAACCCAAGATAATTATGTATTGTCATTTTGAATGACATTCACTATTTTGAAATGGCATTTGCCATTCATAAATGTAGTGCCACTGGTACAGAGATTTTTTGAACTATCTTGCAATTGTAAATATCTGGCTATAATATTGCTTGAGCAACAGCGGTGGGAGTGATAATCAAGCCTACCTTTTGACATTTATATGTGGGTTTTGGCATCTGCTTTTGTTCTTACTAGGGCTATCAGATCAGAGCTGCAAAAATATGGGCAACATCTAGATGGCTGCAAAAAATTACAGTATTCTGTAATTATAGTATTCTGTGCTGCCATTTAGGGATCATCAATATTTTTGCAGACCTGGTTTAAAAGTCATGCCACATATCTCCATCTGATGTAACACTGTTTTTCCATCCAGTCAGATTTTCATCCTGATGCCAAGAACACATATTGTACATTATGTATAGTGGTTAAAATGCCAGACAACAGTTACAGAGACCCAAGTTCAAATAGGCCTTCAGCCCAAATTCACTTTGCTTGAATTTGTCCCAGTGGATGTCTACTGATCTGACTTCAGACAGTACTGCTGAAGTGGACCAGGTGGTGAAAATGGGTTATGCATATAGCCTTGAGTGTGTGAAGAAAAAAAGGATACAAATCTATTTTTTTTAAAAGTACAAATATATATGGACACACAATAACACATACAAACTTCACAAAAGGTACAAATTTGCTGTGCTGTGCTGGACATGATATAACCATGCAGTAAATACTTACAGTAGATGATGAGCTACTAGATTTCTACCCTTAATATGTATATGGAATAGGTGGGAATGCTTATTTGAAATATTAGAAATATAATTGATTATTACCAGAGATTGATTCTACATTCAGAATAAAGAAATTTACATATTATTTTCCAAGATTACAAAGTATTGTTTCTATTTCTCTTTTTTATGTATTTTATTTCAGATATATGCTGCTTCCTTCTCCCTTCCTGCTCCCTTCTCCCTTTGTTTGTTTTACATGCTAACTTGGATCCTTCCTTCCTTCCCTCCTTCCCTCCTTCCCTCTCTCCTCCTTCCCTCTCTCCCTCCCCCTCCTCCTCCTCCCCCCTCCCTCCCTCCCTCCCTCTTTCTTTCTTTCTTTCTTTCTTTCTTTCTTTCTTTCTTTCTTTCTTTCTTTCTTTCGTCATTCCAAATTTTTGCAAATATGGCCTAGATATAATTGTAAAACATTGGTTCTTTCTCTGCTCCCTCTACCTCCGGGGCTGTTGTTCTCATCAGAATTCAACCAAAGTCACTATGAGCCTTCTTCCAATAAAGAAAGCAGAAGAGTCTCAGTGTGAACTCTCCTTTTTAAGGATTCAAAAGCAGTTTATATGCTATTGTCTCTTCTTCTTTTTTCCAGAAACCAGTGTCGTGTATCAAATTGCATAGAACAGACATGGCTATAATGAATGTATTTAGTAGTGAGTCATGCAGATGAACACTGTGCCTCCCCATGAATAATACTGTTTTACAAGTTTGCAGCCTTTTCAAAGTTCAGAATCCCAAAACCTATAAGCAAACTGAAAAACCTAATCTAGCAACTGGCACTTTAGAAACATATAGCCATCTGGCCTAAATCACTAACAATCCAAGCCAATAATTGTATCAGTTCAGGCTTTAGTGCTCCAAAAAAACAAACCAAGGAATTAGTGCCCTTTCTGAGTTCGGTATAGAAAATTCATAGATAATTCCATTAGCTCAAGAGCACTCATTTATGTTGCTCTGTTGCATGTTGTCAAAATATGTTTTAAAATATCAAAATAAAATTTCTTGTTTGAAAATCTTGAAAACCAATTTGTTGTTTGCTTTTCTTTCCTTTTTTTCATTGGTCATAATGGAGAATATTTTAAGGTTGTTTTAAAAGTCAGGTAATTATACAGTTTTCCATTGTTGGAATTGGATTTGTCATCTTTTAAAAGAGTGTCAAATGACTAATTCATGGTTGAAAATAATTTCAGAGCTGCATCTTAAAATATTTAAACCATCTCTTTATATTCTCATATTCCTAAGAATAATAATTGTTAATGCATGGAAGCTAAACCACACAGTGTATTTATCTTCTGCATGCAATAATTTTCAAATGCATTTCTAAGGGATACTGTATGTGCATTAGTAAAAAACAAGGAACATATCTAAAACCATATCCTACAGCAAGAATTTGGTTCTTGAACTTCTATTTGTTATTCAATTATTATTATTAAGTGTTATGTTTTAAATTATTTTAATTGCATTTTGGATTACCCAGAATCTTTTGAAATGGTATGGCTATACTAAAGCCTACTACTATTATTATTATTATTATTATTATTATTATTATTATTATTATTATTATTATTATTATTGTTGTTGTTGTTGTTGTTGTTGTTGTTGTTGTTGTTGTTGTTGTTAAATGATGATGGTAATAATAATAATAATAATAATAATAATAATAATAATAATAATAATAATAATAATAATAATAATAATAATAAAAAAAAATAAATGAATAAAAATGAACAAGTCAAGATCCTGTAGGACTCTTGAATCCAAACAGATAGACATCTGGCCCACAACACGCCTCACATCACCATTATTGATATTGCAATACCAGGTGATGCACGAATTGATGAGAAAAAGCTAGAAAAAGTAACAAAATATTGTGATTTGCAAATTGAAGTTGAGCGACTATGGAGGAAGAAATCAATGGTTGTACCAATAGTAATAGGAGCCCTTGGAACAATACCCAAAGGGCTGTCTAGATACATGGAAATTTTGAACTTATTAGACCTGAATATCCTGACTTTGCAAAAAGCCACTCTACTTGGAACTGCCTATATATTCAGATACCACCTTAATAGCTCTTAGGTCCTTGGTCAGGAATTGAACTGTTAAGTTTTTACCAGTCCCAGACTGTGAATCGAGATGAAGATTAAATCTTAAATAACAATAGTAGCAATAGTAACAACTGAAAATATATCTGCATTATAGATGGTTTGGTTCATAGTATTCCAATGTGGGCAAATATTTGTGGAATATCTAGTTTACTCTGAATTAATATTATAAAAAAAAGTAGAAGAAAAATGGATCCTTTAATTACTGTGCATTATTATGCAGCACAACTGAGTAGCAGTTACAAAGTTAACTTAAAAATATTAATTTCTTCATTGAAGCTTTAGAGTTTTATTTTTGCATATATTATGTTTACAAGCAGAACATCCTGAAGCTTTTCTACATTCCACAACCTTAGAGTTTTTTTGGATATCCTCATTACATTTTTATGTAGTACACTGAGGTCATAAAGAAAGGAGACAATTCCATGTAAAAAACCACATACATTTATTATGGGATGTTGTTAGGCACATATCAAGTAAAATTAAGGTGGTCACTGAATTGCACTGAACTTCTAGTAATTTATGGCCATATGCCTGTGTTTTCTTGGCAACAATACAGGAAGTGGTTTGCCATTGCCTCCTTCCAGGATATATTTTTATATGAGTGAATGGTTTAGCTTTTGGGAAGGTTAAAATTATTTAATATGAATTAAAACAGCTTCTTTTTTACCTCAGAACTTACTCTCCAGAATTTTTGTTTAAAAAAATCTCCAGCATTCTATAGAAGTGAAACAAGCATGATAATTCTCAGAAGCTCTCCTGATATCAGCAACACTACTTTGCAAGTTACAAATTTCTAGCATGTTAATTAACTTTTATATTAGTGCACTTTACATATGCATATTTGATCCAAACAAAGCTAGAAAGCAAGAAACCACTAGATAATATTTCCAGTACAACCAGTCTCAGCCCATCAGAATAAAGCAATTCAATCAATAATCTCTGTTTTATTTTGAAAAAAATAAATTCATATTTTGCATAGCACCTGATGCATTGCGATATCTCACATCATGTGATATCATGTCATCCCATGCCATAAGATTTATAGGAAAGAGATGTAATATAACATCTGTATTGTGAGATTAAAGACATAATTTTTCAAAAAGAATTTAAATTTTGGACAATATTTTCATAGTAATGGAGGAGACAACATCCACAGGGCATAAAATGCCTCCTCCTGGACAGGAAAATTATGGCATTCTCAAGGGGCCTTCTCATAGGAATATATAGCATAAAGATACAAAGCAGAAACAATGGAAACTTTACCAACTTTACCAACGAAAGGAAACTCCTCTGGCTCCAAACCAGCATTAGGAGGTAATGTGGCATAAAGTTTACAAGTCTTGAAAAATGGGAAATCTAAATTCAAAAGTAAATAGCACATATTGTATAATGGTCACTGGAAGGGTTCATCCAGTTTTTCTTTCTTAATTCAGTAATTACATAAGAGAAGCATGAGTGGAAAGAAAAAAATGAAAATAATTGGTATTACTTGCAGAGATACAAAGGCAGAGGAGAATGAATTAGAATTATTATTTATCAAAAGTAAAATTGTCTGATTGATCTTATCCTTTAAGATTTCGTGTCACTGGCAGTATAGAATTTCAGATTTACAGTTGTATAATAAAATATAGTTCCTTGATTTTAGCCTTTAGAAAGATAATTCTGTCACTGGGTATGAATATAAATTATAATATATTAAGAAAAAAAAACTGAAGATGGCATTATAAAAGTGCAGTTGAGATCTAACCATATACACAGTTGAGAAACCTCTGATTTTAGTGTAGCAATATGTTCTCCATCCTCCCCCATCTAATTATACATAGAATTTCCTTTCTTTGATAATCAGTGTGGACTTGGATGTTCATTTCTAGATAATGACTTAATTTTTTTGAATTTTCTTATATGTTTCTACTTTATGTATAGCCTGAATCTCACAGTCTGTTTATCAAATTTATCAGCTGTCCATCTCATGGTTCAGGTGACTCTGTGCAAAAAGATAAAACCCACAAATATTCAGCAATTATAAAAACAGCAAAATTACAAAAATTAAAACAAACTAAAAAACAAACAAACCAAGGGTTTGGAGGGAAGAGATGGAGTGCCTTCTCTATTAGTACAACATCCCCAAACCACAGCTTCTCCTTCAGGAGCCCATGCCCAATGGCATAACCAAATTTTAATGCTTTTCCTGAATGCTAAAAGAGAGAGGGCGGATCTTAGTTCCTGGCAAGATGTTCCAAAGGGTAGGAGCCAAGGCAGAAAAAGTTCTTTTGGATTCCACCAATTGAAGTTTCTTGGCTGATGGTTCCACATAGGGCCCTTCTGCCAGGACTAGTGGTGGGCCAATACCATTGGTGAAACACAGTTCTGCAGATACCCTGGATTCATTTCATAAAGGGCTTTAAAGATAATAACCTTTAATTTAATCTGAATTTCATGCAGAAACAGATCAACAGCCAGTGCAGCTCACATATCAGTGGTGTTACATGTGCTATTCTAGGAGCCTCCAAAATTGTCCATGCTGCTGCATTTTGGACTAGTTGTAGCTTCCAAATATTCTTCAAGGATAGCCTATGTAGAGCACATTGCAATAATCCAAGTGGGAGATGACTATGGAGGCACAGGACCTCACAATTTAGAAAAGACTATAATTGAAACACCACATAAACTTGTGCAAAGATCCTGCAGCTGGCCCAAAGGGGGACCATGGTTGATGATATCAAAAGCTGTCAAGGTCAAGGACAGCAAGAATGTATGCACAACCTCCATCCCACAATAGCATATTTTATGGTTAATCATAGTCAGCCAGAGATTTAAACTGCTTAAGTATTTTTATCCACCTATTAAGTCATTCCTAAAGACCTGGGATAAGCAGATGCTGTTGTTTGATGATATTAAAGATATCATTACAAGATGTGAGCTGTGTGATAGTGATTTTGTGGACGATGATGGAGTTCAAGTGGTGCTCAGTTGATTTGGGGTTGCACCCAAGATGTCTATTACCATTGGTAGTCTCTTGTCCATTATTCCAGCTATGTATCTAATGACTGAATTTGCCCAGGTGTTAATTGCCTTGATAGTATTTCTACCCTGAGCTTGACCTATAAGATCTTCATTCTCATGATGTTTTCTTTATAGCCTTCTTCTTGACTTCATCTGCTTGATGTTGTCAACTTCAGGATGTCCCAGGAATTTGTTGTGATCTTCTTCATCCAGACTCTTGCTGTTATTTCCATAGGACATCTTGATTCCTTAAGTTTTCATTACTTTTCCCCTGATGATGGTGAAGGTGGCACATTTGTCCATTCAAACTCCATGATGTCTAGCATTTTTTACTCTGCTTGATCTAGGAGTCCAAAAAGTCCAAAATGCTAGAGAATTTCTGAAGTCTGGCACTCAGACAAATCAGGGACATAGGGATAAACAACATCTACATACCATTCAGAAGAGAAAATGAAGAAGCCAAAAAGAAAATAAAAAGACCAAAACCACCTCCTCACCAGCAGTCAACAAATAGATGAGCAGAGATTAACATCAAGAATAACATTAGAAGAAGCAAACAATACTCCAATCAAGAAACTATCAACTCAGTCAAATGATCTAAGAGTAAACAATAGCCCAATCAGGAAATCATAGGTACAAATCATCTCTATCAACATGACAGGGCAAATCACTATAAAATGAGAGCAAACCCCACTCCCTATTAGCACTGATGAGTTTGATAATGAAATGTCTGCAAGAAAACAACCAAACTCAGAGACCAGCAAGGACCCCACAATGAAAAGTTGTTGGTAAGCAGATAATTGGCCCGTAGTTGCCTGGTGCTTCTTCTTTTATTATCAGGCAGGTTAGCTGCTCTTCAATTTCACCACCTTGTAGTATGTTGTCAAAGTTCTTCAATGAATGGATGTAAACCGATCAGATGTTTCAACCAAAAACCATGCAGTTCATCTTCTCCTGGTGTCGATCTATTCTTGATTTTCTTTGCCCCTTTCTCCACAATTTCTGCTGCTATTACAAGTTCTTTCATTTCAGCTTCTGTTTTATTGCATTTTGTTATCTTCTCCAGTTCTTTCTGTTCTATTCTGCTGTCTCAAGGTACTGCCACATCCAATATCAGACATTTTTTGTCTTTCTTATCAATAATCGTTAAGTCTGCATGCTTAGCTTCTTCATTTTCTATTGCTTTCTCTGTTTTTGGTTCCACTACTTCTTGCATGCAGGAAAATGGTATTTCTTGCAGATCTTCTAATACACCATTGTTGCTATTGTCTCATTATGTTGTTTGCATTCAGTCTGTTTGATATTCTTGTGGCAGATGGTCTTCTGTTTCTTCAGCTTCTTTGAAAACATGGCATTTGTTGTCTGTTACTTTCTTACTATTACTATTACTATTATTATTATATACACACCAATGTAAAATCACAGTGCTAGCTCTTTAGCTAGTGTTGACCTTCATAAGCAGGAACCTAAGATGTTGTCATGTATTAGCATATTATATGTAATTGCATATACATTGTATATAATTAACAGATGAAAAAAATTCTCAATATATAGCTTTACTAAGTGTCATAAGATTAGGGTAAGATAAGGTAAAGTAACATAAAATAAGATTAGATTTGGCCAAGTCATTCTAATGTAATAAAAATAGAAAATGGCTGAAAACATAATTTGCTTGATTTTCTTCTTTCCTATTGTAAACATCAAAGCAGAAGCAAGGTTTGAAGCATTTATTTTGACTAAAGATTTCCTAGGAAAAACATTCTTAATATTCTATTCTGCCATCCGCCATTTTTCTCTACTTCCTTGAAGTCACAATAAATATAAGAGAGCAGGATTATAACAGCTATAAATGCATTAAATAGCTCAAGGCAGTTTTAGCATGTGTGAATAGTTCAACATAATATTTATGTGACTATAAGTCAGCTTTGCAAAACTGTCATGAAAATTTACTCACACAAACATAAAATCTTGTCACTTGCCCTTTCTTCTGTTGACTGATAACTGGAAAAGTGGATTGTACAAATGTGGCATATTTTAATATATTATTTGATTTTCAATTTTTCTTTACCAAATAACCAGGCCATTTAAATCTATAGTTTTATAATATGATTGATTGATTGATTGATTGATTGATTGATTGATTGATTGATTGATTTATTTATTTATTTATTTATTTATTTATTTATTTATTTATTTATTTATTTATTTATTTATTTATTTATTTATTTATTTATTTATTTATTTAAATCAAGTAGTTATATTCCTATGTCCTAGATTATTTTGAATGTCTATTGCAACTAATCCATTACATCAGAGATCCTCAACCTTTTGGGCACCAGGGACCGGTTCCATGGAGAAAGGTTTTTCTGTGGACTGGAGAGTGTGTGGTTTTATGTTCTGCCTGCATCACACAGATGGAGCTTTGCTTGTTTGTGTGGACCGGTTGCTGTCATGCCGGGGACAAGTACCGGTCCACAGACCAGGGGTTTGGGACACCTGCATTACATCATCCATTATGGATGATTAATGTTTTATTAATATTCTTCAAGTATCATGAATTTTTAAATAAAATCTCAAAACAACTGTTTTCTAATAGTTTTATTGTATATAATTTGTTTGGTCATTGAAAATACTAGATGGCCCTTAGATTTGACCAGCAAAATACTAGATGGCCCTTAGATTTGACCAGCAAAATTCTTTTTATGATTTTCTGTTAGATAATTCATAATTACTTTGACTAAATCTGGACAGTACTCATAAATGTCTTCACATCTGTTTAGAGAATTGAATCACATAGAATGCCACCTGGCTCTATCCTGAGAGATATGCTGTACAACTTTTTCATTATTTGAATGAAGGACTATCATTTGCAAATGGTGCAAAACTATTTAGAATGTAATCTAAACAGGACATCAGCAAAGTTGAGAAATTTTAAGAGGAATGCTACCACAGTGGTGAGGGAACTGAAAATCAAGTCCAAACGGGAGTGGTTAAAGGAACTGAATATGTCCACCCTGCAGAAGGGAAAACAGATCTTGCAGAGATACATAGAGATGACCCTGGAGAAGTTAAGTTGAAGCCATTAGCAAAGCATGAGTCAGTCCCTCCAAAAAAGAAAGCAATAAAAACAAAGTTGCCCACCCTTGATTCCCTTTGATATAAGAAAGGAGAAAGGAAAAAAAACTATCAGGTCTGTTAGCCTAGTCTGCATCACTAAAAATGTAAATAATTAATCTACTATTTCTTGTGGTGTCTATTTCCTAATCTGATCAACTTTAAGAGACTGACAAACAGAAATATTCAGATATGAAAAGGATATGGATGTGTATATGGAGAGAGAGAGTGAGAGGAAGGAAGGATAAAAACAGGATATGGAAATGTCCTGTTTTACTGCAGGTGGTAGGAGCAGAATTAAGGGTTGAAACTACAAAAAACAGGATCAGGTTAAAACTGAGGAGGAAGCTTCTGATGGTAAGAGTCGTGGCCAGTGGAAGAGGCTGTCCCATAACCTGTTGTTGCTGCTGGAGTACTTCAAACAATGATAGGAGGGCCATCTATGTATAAACTGAGGGGGCAGAAGCTGACTAGATAACTTCAGAGAAGATTCCCAACTATGGGTAGAGTGAAGCATCATCCAAATTCAACTTAAAACTTTATTGTACCAAAACAAAAAAATTATCAGACTGCAATATGAATCTTCAGACTCTTACCCTGTTTGCTTGTTCATTATCCCATAAGTAGTCCAATATAAAGGAATAATGAGGATGATCATATGATGACATGTGAAATATCCACACTGAAAGTGACTGCCTTTATGTTTGCTTATTGGGGGGGGGGGAGTGGGAGCTTCTCACTGTATGTTTGTGATGCATTAGAAGTAGACTAACAAAAAGCAGGCATGAATGATGCCAAAGTCTTAGTTCTGGAGGTAACTAAGAGACATAACCATGTCTAATGAAACTAACTGAAACTATTTAATAATAGGGCCAGCTCTTTCAGTAGCAATCCTTTCAAAGGCTCAAGACCTCTCTGACTTGCATGAAAAACTTTAAAACATAAAAATAATTTGCTGTGAATGTGTTTGAACAGAATATAAATGAAAGTTCCCTTTTTGATCTCCCTAGTTCAAACAGTAAATATATTTGGTGAGGTTTTTTTTTGTTTTTTTTTGTATTCTGGTTCGAAGTGGAATATAATTATTTCAATTCTTCTTTTCTCTGATTGCTTTCAAAAGTGAGATTATGTTTCTAATGTAGTGGTGCCTGATTGGAAACAATTATTTTAATAAAAACGAGCAGAGTATTTTGAAGAGGCATTCAGAATTTTAAGCATATACATTGCTAGTTCATATTTTAGAATGAATAATGAAGGAAGCCATATCTTTGTTTAAAAAAAGCAACAACCTTCCTCCTATTTCAATGTTGCCTTGTTTCATCAGTCTCAACATTTCAGCTGAAATCATTGTGCATGATTACCATTTCCCAGCTTATTAAATTCTATTAAATATTAGTTTGGTATCTCACAAATGCGCTTAATTAGGAGTACTCTGTCTCCTTTCTTTGGAAGAATCTCTAATTATCTGATCAAGATGAATGACACTGAACTCAGGATTGGAGAGAAATATCAAAACAACTTTAAATATTCAGTTGCTAGCTTGGCAAATCCTAACAAGCTTATTACAAAACTTCAGATTTAGCTTAACTAGACGCCAAAGCATTGCATTGTTGGAAAGCCATATGCTCAATTTCTTCAAAGCATCACAATAAAAGATTTCTCAATTGTTTCCCATGAGCTACATTCACACATCCTATCAAAAGGTCCACTAGATCTAGTGGATTAATATTTACAGTATTGGTTAACTGTTACCTTGAATTCCTGGGGTTTGTTATTTGTTTATTTATTGTTTGTTTGTTTGTCTGTTTGTTTTTATTTGTTTCTGTGACTTATCATTATATGAAACCCAGCAATTAATTTAATTTACAATAGAATGTATTGTGGAACTTCAGAAATTGATTTAGCATCCATTAAGCATGTATAAGTCAACTACTATATAGAATAAGAGTCATCAGTAGTCTTTGATATAAATCTTGCAACAGTTTAATGACCCCATGAGAAGACGGGTCTATAACAACTTGCCATAGCCAACTCTCCACAGCCATCTCACCGTGGCCAACTCGCCAAGAGACAATTTACCATGGCCAACTCACCACAGGGCAACTTACCATGGGACAAAAGTTACACTAATATTGAAGAAATAGTGGAATACAACAATTAAAAAAAAGGATGCCAAAGGAGGGACAAAATGAAATGTGAATGACAAAAATAAAAATATTTTTTAACTATTTTAAATAATTCAATTGAATTGTTGAATTATCCCATAGCAAGTTGTCTTGTGGCAAGTTGGCCATGGCAAGTTGTCCCGCAGCGAGTAGGCCAGTGGTGGGATTCAACCACTTCGACAGAACTGGTAGCTAATTTTTTGTTGCCCAGCCCCAGAATGGACTTCCAGAAGCAGCATCCACACAGAGAACCAGTTGTTCACATATTTGAATCCCACCACTGGAGTAGGCCATGGTCAGTTGGCCATGGTGAATTGGCTGTGATTAGATAACCATGACAAGTGGCCTCAGCGAGTTGTCCCATTTTGTGAGAAGAGATGGTTCACTGGGTTGGTTGGTATTTAAACATATTCCAGTTATAGCTGCATTTTAGGAAAAAAATATGAAGACACTGAAATAAATGCTTATGTGATTCCACCCAAGTAACTGACAACTGGGAAAAGAAGTATGATATGTTGGGAAGTGGAAGGGAAGTTGATTTTTAGTCTTCAGTAACAAATGACATTATAGACCAATATGTAGTCCAAGCAAATGAATAAATCATATATATTGTGACAAGCTCATTCTTAATATAAAATGTCAGTATACTTTTTGTTTCTTAGCCACTTAGGGATAGAAATGTAATCTGTTCTTGATTACAATGTCTGTGGAATCATATGCCAAGAAGAATAAAAATTACTGCAAAGAAACAATGTATTATAAATTCCACATCTAGAAATTAGACCTTGACTTTGTAGACATCATAGAATTTCAGAACTTTTAGAATTACAGAATATCTCTTGCCCATTTTCTCTTGCACACAAATGGTTTTTGGTGTACTGCACTACTATTATAGAGGAAAAGTATAAATGATTACGGATAATTATGATTCTGCATAAATTAAAAATAATATATGATATTTTTCATTGACAGTATAGCTTACTGTATAATAACTATTTGTATACTATTATTTTTCTCATGTATTCTTAAAGTCCATGTAAATGGAAAGGACTGTTTATAATTTAACCATATTATGAGTTAGGAATGTGGTAGACCAGTCACATACCTAATGTTTCTCAGATACAAATCTTCTAAGAAATTCTTATGATCATTTTAACAACAATTAATGTTTATTTCTTTAAATCAGATACATTTAACATTTATATTTGTCTATGACTAGTTTATCATGTAAAGTATTGGTTGTTAGTAATAAGCATTCCAGTACAGTATTGAAATGAAATAGTTGAGAAACTTCATGAGCCTGTGTTCCCTTGACAAAGTTAAAGTGCATCAAGATTTATTTCATGTGAATGGTTGGATTTAGAGATTGTCTAGTTCTTGAATTATGTAAGTTAGGTATTAACTCAGCCTGGTGAATACATGGATGTGTGGAATGGAGCAATGAATTATTGTTCTAACTATAAGTGTATGTTCAAACTGTGTGTGAGCATCGGTATAAGAAAGTGTGTCTCATACAAAGTGAATAGATAATGCTATTTTAAAAAATAAGTAACTGTTATATTATAATAGTTATAAATATAATATAATTATATAATATAATTATAAACAGGTTTGACTACACAGTTCTACCTCGGTACTCAACTGCTTCAAAACTTCTCAAATTTGGTACTCAATGCATTTTGATGCAAAAGCGTTGTCCCAGTACTTGTCATTTGTTTAGTATTCGACACGCTGTGATAGGAAGAGGAGGACAGCTGTGGAGAATGGACAGAAAGTTGGCCATGCTGGGAAGGGTGCTGCAAAAGAAGGGGGATGGCCAGAGAGGGCAGAAAGGAAGTCGGACATTCTGGGAAGGTTGATGACATAGGAAAAGGGACAGACAGAAAGTTATTCCTGGCTGAGACAAAAGGTCAGGTGGTAAATCATGTGGTTTGTTTGGGACTCACCCATTTTAATACTCATTGCATCTCCTGGAACCACTTAACAATATATACCGATATATATCCTACAGTTATCCTAATAGCAATGTTATTTTCACTGTTCATAGTGCTTTCCCCCCCCCCCCCTTGTCTCCTCTGTTTTATTTTATAGAATGAACTAGAATATAGTATACAAAGAAAAGAATATGGATCAAACTATACCTTTAAATTCTGCCTGAAATAGTTTAAATCTCTCAAAAATGAATACATGAATGAATGAATACTAGACTAACACAAGGGTTGGCCTAAATGTTAGCTACCCTTAAGAACAAGTTGTGGCAGGGCCATATCATCTTGAGTAGCCTTCTTTATCTATGCTGTGCCTGTCTCTGTAACCGATTGTGCTAGCCTGGTTTTGCTGCTTCTCTAATTAATATAAAGAAATACTAGCACGCATAATCCCAACACAACTGAGTCCTACCTCTAGAGAAGAGAATTATCTAGGGAAGTCCCAGTTTGCGAAGTTTTGAGGTCTGTGGTCTGGGGAAGAGCAGTCTCCTTGACAAAATTGCAGGCACCTGTGCTACCTTCCTTGTGTCCCATCTGAGCCTTTTCCCCAGCTGCAGGACAGCAGAGTTGCCAATAAAGCTGCAACTTTGACACAGGTGTGGGAGAGAACAGGGGAATTGTGAGCTTTAGAGTTCTGCAGCCACCAGTAAACAGAGTACACAGCCAAATGAAAGAAGGGGTTTTTTCTTCAGAGGGAGTGGATGGTCCACAGAAAAAGTATAGAGGCACAGCAAGAGAAAGAACAACTTGGAAAGGTGCAAGGGCTCTATATGCTGGCCATTAAAAACCAACAATAAACAAGAAAGGAAAGTAGAAGAAATCCCAGAGAATTAAGACAGAACTAGCTCTGTAAGAAGAAAACAGAAAGCTATATAATAGGTAGAGCACAAAGCAAACATTGTTATAGTAATAGGATAAAGGACAGAAGTAATAGGAAGTGTATGTTTGCATATATTTGATGCATGATTTTTATAAAACACTCTCGCAAAATAAAAGTTTCCTCATTCTTTCCTTATAGGGAGATATAATGGAAACCCCCTAATGTAGGATCCAGTGCTTTTGTGTTTCACCTAGGTCTGAGTCAATCTAATGACTGAATGTGGTTTAAAAAGAACTCCTGACAATATCACCACACACAAAGAAAAGGGAACTCAGAAGCAGCTGTCCCAGTCAGTATAATTCTTCTGTTCCCTGCCCAGAAGAGCTCAAGTTTTTCCTGTAAAAGTCAACAGGGAAGGAACTCTTTGCTTGAGTCTCTCTCTCTCTCTCTCTCTCTCTCTCTCTCTCTCTCTCTCTCCCCCCAGGAATCTCTCTCAACACCCTTGGATCTGTAGCCTAGACCAGAGGTCACCAACCTTTGTCAGTTGGCTGACCAGAGGAAAAGGGAGGGGGAAGCATTTTACATGTGTGTGTGCATGCACACGGGTCGGGGCTAGCGCCCGTGTGATACTAACCATTCTTGAATGGCGCAGCGCCTTGTTTCTGTCCCCTGCAGTGTGGCGGCAGCCGTTTTTGCACCTTGCAGCACGATGCGGCAGCGGCCCGTTTTTGCGCCCCATGGTGTTGCATTCTGGTTTTGCACCCCGCAGCTATGGCACTAGCACAATTGAGGGAATGTGCACACGCACGCACATTGGCCAGCCTGTCCCACGGCCCAGTGGCCAGGAGGCCACGGGCCATGGTCCACAGGTTGGGGACCCCTGGCCTAAACTCTGAGATATAATTTCAGGGCTACTTTGCTAAAGTAAGACCTACCCTGAAAATAAGACCTAGCTTGGTATTTGGAGGTAGGCCTAATATAAGCCCAAAAATAACCCCTAGTTTTGGAGTGAGGAGCATGCCTAAAAATCAAGCTAGGGAGGGGATGGGAGCTTACCATTGCAGCCAGGCCTCCCATGGATCGACACTTGCCTTGCCGGTCCACTTCTTCTGTGGCCAAAGGAGCAGCTTCATTCTGCAGTTCTTGGCTGCAGAATGAAACTGCTCCTTTGGCTACAAAAGAAGTGGTCTGGCGAGGCAAGTGTCAATTCATGGGAGGATTCAATCCATAGCTCCATTCTCGGCTGCATAGGTCTTCTGGAAAGGCCTCTCACAGCAAAATGCAGGCCATAGCTCCTTTCTCAGCTGCAGAATGAAGCTGCTCCTTCAGCCACAGAAGAAGTGGGCTGGCTGGCTAGGGCTGGCAGTGCTGCTGCCACGAGGTGAGTGGAAAAGATACCCACCCACCCCGAAAATAATACCTGGTGCCTCTTTTGGAGGCAAAAAGAAAAAAGACCAGGTCTTATTTTCAGGGAAACATGGTAGTAGCTTTACTCATATATGTTCACAAATACACAGACACAAAGTGCAAACATTATATTCCTTAGAAAAAATTTCAGGAAACAGAAACCACAATAGGCATCATATTGGATGGAAATCAAAAAGAAGAAGAAAGTAGGAATGCTTAAAGGATAAATTGTAAGTGAATTTTGTGTACTTTCTTTAAAGTCAGATGTTTCAATAGCCTGACTATAATAAACCTAGCACCATAAAGTCATTGCAGAAGACAGCAGTCAACTTGGCGATCGTAACTGTTTTTTATTTCCTTTTTCAAATGTAAACAATAGTTCTAGCAGGTGGCAAGTGGCTGAAAGTGAGTCTATCACCATCTCCGGGGTGCCAAGTTATCCCTTAAAGTTTCAGTGGGAGGAATTTGTTGGTGGGATTTGGATTGTAAAGGCACGCGAGCATCTGCTGCCTGCTCAGTCTCATTACCATTCACACAATTAACTCCTGCAGCTCTCAGCCTAGCAGCAAAGGATGGGATTCAATTTTACTGCCTCTTTGACAGTTCTCATTATCATTCATTTGAATGCAGAGCTCTTCTTCAAATCATTAAAGCAAGCAAGCAAGAAATCTACAAACTCTGGAAAAACTTGTAGAAAAGCTGCTTCTTTAACTAAAATTAGCTCCAAGCATTTTAAAATAACCTTTATGTTCTGTGTCAAATGTCAATCCTAATTGTAATAATGGCTTTTTGTGACTACTCTACATATTTTAAAGCTATTCTGTATGTGATATCTGTCCTATTTTTCCTCCTTTTCCTCATTATGTACTTACAGGTAAATAGGTATCACTGAATATCAACAGGTTGAATATTTACATTCATGCTATAATGTGAACAAGTTCATTCATTTTTCCAACACTTTAAAATAGTGTAGAGAGCACTTCACACTATGTATTTATGATGAGATTTATTTATGTGATTTTCCTTTCTTTGGTCTAAAAGAGTGCTAGGTGGCTTGTGGATCTTTTTAAAAAAGCCAACAATAATAAACAGTAAATTACAATTCTAACATTCCATAGACTCCAAGTTACAATAAGACACTAATATATTAAGTAAAATAGGCAGGGATCCAAAACAGCAGTCAATGTTTCCAGTTCTTCAGCTCCATGTTTCCTGAGAGGAAATCAAGAAGAGTAGAAAAAAAAAGCGGGCAATTTCATGTAATGGAAAATCATAGCATAGAGTCAGTTATGAATGAGCTAGAAAAAAAGGAATTGTCATGAAAATAATAAGAACAAAATATTGTTTAAGTGTTCTACATAATCAAAGAGAAACACCAACATGTTTACCGAACAGAAAATCTGTTATTGTTCAGATACTATTGGATTACAACTTCTGTCTTTCCCTATCAATGTTCTATGAAATCTTGAAACATTTGGGGATCACAGTTTCCACAATCATAAATTTTTCAGACCAGCCTCCTGTTATTTAGCCCTGAATAAGAATGCAAATGTAGGCTTCGCCTCCTGTTACTCCCTAACTGTAGATCAGTAATGACTTGTAAAAGCAGATAGTTCATGTTCTATCCTTTGTTCTTTACATGGCGAGTTCTTTACTACCACCACCAACCCCAATTCTGTCTGTAGTCCTTTCATTCTCACAGGTATTGAGTCTGTCTTCCAAGTCCTCCTCTAAGGGGCTATATAATATAAGGCTCCTGCAGCTCACAGCATTTATCTCTGGTGTTACCCGAGGTTGTTAGAAAGCATTTGATGGCATTCATTGTGCTTTGCTGGGAGATTGTGCTAGCCTCAGTAGTAAGAATTGCTTATAAAGATACTGATTAGCAAGTAGGCACAAGTAGAAAAGGATTGTAGGAAGAAAGTCTGTAGTTTGGAAGCTGCAGAGCAGGAAAGATGTCTAGGTAGTGAATGAACCCATTGAACTCAATTTTGTTCTGAGTTTATGTGGAAATGGCTATGCTGCTCTTTTTCTTTCTCTCTGAAAACATTCGTTGCAGTCTTTCTCAGAAGAAAAATAGAAAATGCTTGTGTTTCCTTCCTTTTCCCAGATCTTACAGTAGCAGCTGCTACTCTTGCAGTATAGCCATTTCCTTTCTTATTTGGCATATTAATACTTGCTTCATTCATTGCTTTTGTTAATTGTGATAGTTTTGGTTGTGTTTGTGTTTACTTGCCCAAATTACTTAAGCTTCAGGGAAAAGTCTTGTGTCTTTCCCACAATAGTCAATTATATTGTATTTACTTAGTAATTATTTCAAATTTTACATTTATATATAAAAATAGCATATTACTTGTCTTCTTTTGGTGGTGCAAATACATGCCTAGCTACAAAACAGGAGATATTGTTAATAGGCAAAATGGGTTCATGACCCAGTGTTCATGTCATTCTGATGAAACCTTGAAAGGTTTCGATATCACTTGAATATGAGACATTTTAACACATGATTCTGTAACCTAGTCCTGAAAAAAGGGATTATTTACTTTGACATAAAGTTTTTAGAATATTTATTATCTGTTTGTGCATGTGTGTATGTGTGTGTGTATGTGTCTGTGTCTGTGTGTGTACGAAGGAGAATATTTGTAGCTCAGGGTTGAAATGGGGATTCCTTGGTGCTCTCTGAGCTTGCTTGTTTTCTTTCAGATGTTTCATTACCCTAACTAGGTAACATCATCAGTGCTAGTAAGGAGTGATATTTGCTGTCCTTTATATTCTGGTGTCTTATCTCTCTTTGGGGGAGGGATGGTCTTAGGGATTCTTTGATTGGGCTGTTTACTGATGGTTCTTTGGCAGTCTCTTGATTGGGTTATTGCTTACTTGACTGTTGATCTGAAAGTGACCTTGGAGTTAATCTATGCTGATCTGAGTGCTGATTACTGGTGGAGAAGTGCTGGAATCTTTTTTTCTCTTTTAGGCTAGTTGATTGTATCAGAAACCACAAATAGACTGCTACTACCACATGGAATCAGCATAGCACACAAGCCAACTAAAGCCCTTCAAAACATCCTAAGCAAACCAGAAGACTCATCTACTACAACATACAATGTAAGAACTGCAACTGCAACA
Source organism: Protobothrops mucrosquamatus (assembly GCF_001527695.2). Classification (NCBI taxonomy): domain Eukaryota; kingdom Metazoa; phylum Chordata; class Lepidosauria; order Squamata; family Viperidae; genus Protobothrops; species Protobothrops mucrosquamatus. The sequence goes on from NW_015386526.1 coordinate 218,736, forward strand.
ATCACTAGGTAGGACAAACAAGCAGAAGACTGGCAGAAAGCATCCATGAACACCAATTGGCAGTAAAAAGGCAACATATAGACAGATTTAACCATAGTTTCAATTGGGAAAATGTGACAATCCTAAACCAGGCCAAATCCAAAAATGCCAAGGAATTTCTAGAAGCCTGGCACTCTGACAAATCAGCCATCAATAGACATATAGACATTAACAACATCAATAGATTATGCAAAAGAGACAATCAACTAGCCAAAAGGGAAAAAAAGACTCTAGCACCTCTGCACCAATAATCAGCACTAAGATCAGCATAGATTAGCTCCAAGGTCAACGTCAGACCAACAATCAAATAAATGTCAAAGATCCATTAGTAAACAGCCCAATCAAAGAATCCCTAAGACTGTCCCTACCCACCCAGACAGGCAAGACACCAGAATATAAACTGACAGCAAAAAAATTCTTACTATCACTGATGATGTTACCTAGTTAGGGTAATGAAATGTCTGCATATAAATAGATAATTAAATTTGTCTTAAATATGTCTACAGAAGAGGAAGATAGAACATTTCCCAAGTGGTTTACTTAAGATTATTAACTGTAACGGAATGTGGGAAAGACCTTGGAAAAGAGATGCTTCCAAGGGAATGGTCAGGTAATACAGTGTTTGCCAACATTTCTGGCTTTGTGGACTGGTAGCGGAGAGAGGAGATGGTTCTGCATGAGTGGCCAGCAAGCACCTGCCACTCACAAATGGAGCATGTGCGCACATTGCTTGTGCAAGTGAGGATGCGCAATCACGCTTGCAAGCTGTTTCCACAGCCCGGTTACAATCCCCTCATGGCTCCCTAGTGGGCTGTGGGTCACAGGTTGAGAACCCCTGAGGTAAGAAACAACATAGTTCACACCTGAATAGTAGGTGGATCAATAGTAGGTGGAGCAAGAGGCTCAGAAGAGAGGGAGATAAGGCTGTAGGGAGATAAAGTGGAAGCAGTGGAGAATTGTACTTTTACACTTCCAAGATTCTGTCAGTGTAGCCATTCAATAAAGTAGAATTAATTCATCTGGTTGTGATTCCTATCTCATTTACCCCACAAGTTTGACATCAACCTTGCAAGGCTGAAAGTACAATTCTCTCCCCTTACCCATCTCCTATATAGCCCAAGAAACTGGGAAAGGGTCATTTCTGAAACTCTTCCCCACTCACTATCCAATTGCAGGCCATGCTATCTGACTAGTCTCTTTGTCCACTCTCTCAAGATTTTTCCCACATACCATTTCATTAACACAGTGACTCAGATACATAATAATTTAAATTTATTCATTATACTCACTGTTGGCTTAAACATGGCTTATCAAGGAAGATGTCATTGTCTGGATTTAAACAGGGCACTAAACCAAAGTTGAACCAAACCTTTTACGGCATAAAATGTTTTATCTACCTGGCAAGTCCTGAATGTAAAAGAAATAACATACAAGGGTGCTAATAGCAGAATGAGAAGAGAAGAAACAAACTCAGGCATCTAATATTAAATTTATAAACTGATTATAACATTATATGTATGGATAGGGTTCAGATTATATAGAAACAACTTGCAATTCTTCTTAGCAAAGATCATGTAGAAAGCCCTACTTTCATTTATTTATTTATTTATTTATTTATTTATTTATTTATTTATTTATTTACTTATTTACTTATTTATTTACTTATTTATTATTTAAATTTATATACCACCCTATCTCTCTTACGGGACTCAGGGCGGTGAACAGGCAATAATAAAATCACAATAAATATTGAATAAAAAGCCTGCTCTAAAATACCCCATATAAAAACCCTAGCAAAGCCCAATCAAAAACTACACCAGGCCGGCTGCATGGAATAGATGGGTTTTCAAGGCTCGGTGGAAGAGGTGCAGTTCCGTAGTTGTACGTAGGTCGGGGGGTAGGTCATTCCAGAGGGCAGGAGCTGCCACAGAGAAGGCTCTCCCCCTGGGGGTCGCCAGCCGGCATTGACTGGCTGACGGCACCCTAAGGAGACCCTTAGATGAAGTTGTTCCTATTAAATGGTCTCATGGAGTTTATGTCTCAGAACATTGACAATCTAAGTCCTGTTCTAATGCTGTTTCAATGCCAGCACATGCATTCACTTCATCCAAGGTTCCCCTGGCAACATCCACATCTAGAATTACCAGGTATTGATCACTCCTGGAACAGTCACTGTGTTGCTTTTTTAACTGGAAAGAATAAAAGTTCCAAAGATCATCATCAAAATTAATTTGGAGAAGTCCTGGCAAAGTCATTCAAATGTAGCTAAACTTAATAAAGATGATTGATTCCATTTTTACTTTATTTTATTTTTACTTTATTAAGGCCCTGTTAATCAAATGAAAGTTTTGCATTACTTTATCCTCTATAACAGGAAGGTGCGCCCACCCCATTGCCGGCAATGGCAAAATTGTCCCGATACATTGCGCGACGTCATGTGACGTCGCGAGTTTGACATGTCTGTAAGATTCTGCCCATGTCTGCAATTTAATGAAAAGAGAAACTATCTCAAATAAAGTATATGGAGGAAATGTATGATTTTACCTTTCAATATAATTTCAATTAAACAAACACAGTGAATTTTGGTATTTGGTGGGTATAAAGCAAATAAATAAATAATAAAAACAAAAAAGGCAATCAGTCAATACTATTTTTTTAAAATAATATTTCTACCCATAGATGAGATTCAAAATACAAAGAATAAGCCATGTAGTAATTGATTAACTGATTAATAGGAAGATAAATAAGATCTCTATACAGTAGTAGAAATGTACATTTGTCTAGGTAAAGTAGACAGTTTATTTAGACTTTCATTTAGTGAGGTAGCAATTTTTTTAAAAATAATAAGTATGTCATAATTCGATTTGACATAAATAAACTCTAGGCTAAATCATCCTAAATCCTACTTGGTATGATTTTGTAATTTTAAAATATTCAACCTTTTGGTGCTGAATATTTTTATTCCTTAAACAAAATCTGCCCACCACTTTTATTAAAATGTTCTGCTGCTATGTGCCCACAATTATTCCTACAATAAACCCATTAAGCAAATGCAGAATAAGTCAAGCATAAATAGTATGACACATGAGTAATTTCATCAAAGAATATATATTAAAAAATAAAACTCGACACAAAGAAATACCAGTGTCTAATATTGTTGGTAGTAGTTATAATGATTTAAGCCTTATATGAGTTAAACTCCAAAAGATGCCCTATTGTACCTAATAAATGTTTTTCACATAATGTGTTTTGTTGCTTCCATTGTAGATTGGAATAGTAGCATACACATTGTACATGCACAGCCTTTAGAATTTTGCCAAACTAATCTTGGCATGTAGTTTTAATATTTTATTCATTCTTTGATATAATGTAATGATTGCATTTCTCAAGAGTTCAAGGTAAAAAAGAACATAAGAATTTGTAGGGCTGGTTGAGCCATATTATGATCCTTCACTCCTGCAGGAGTGAAACTGTAACTATTAGTTTCAATTGCTTAGTCTTCTTAAATCTCTTCAGTCTGTTCCTCCAAAATTTAATATAAAATAAAACAGCTTTCATATAGCCAACTAATACATAGAATTGGCAAGTTGCCAGCAGTACACGAAGCACACAGGCAAAGAATAGTAATAAAGAAAACCTATTGGTTCCTATTAAGTGTTCCTGATCATTTATAATAGTCTGCGTAGCATAATTAGCATATATGGAATATGTGCTGTATGTGTTGCAGATAGGTTTGAATCTCAAGGCTAAAATGCAAAGACCATTGCTTAATTCACAAGGATCCAAATTGCTACAGTTAGGGATGAGGAAACTTATTGCTTTATTTAACAAATTCCATATTTCCAACTAATGCATATGATCATCTAATGTGGTGCTTCTCAACCTTGGCATGCTGCCTGGAGAATTCTGGGAATTGAAGTCCACCCATCTTAAAATTGCCAATATTAGAAACACTGAAGATGGAACTATTCCTTCAGATCCTATACAGAATCTGAAGTTGCCTCGCTTCATCTTTACAGGTATTTCTTAAATGTATGAATTAGATTGTTTAGAACTTTTCACTGTGACCTTGCCTGAAACCTAAATGGCAACAACAAAGACCTACCTCGCATGCCAGAAATCAGGCTAAATGCCTGGTCTGAGCTAGAGCACCTGAATCATCATGGGTTAGTGATCAGAAGAAATTTTTCTCACTGTGAGTTTTAAAAGCTAAAAGAGATGTATCTGGATCATCTATTTTATAAAACTTGAAATGCTGAAAGATATGCTGAGAAAACTCTGTTCAGGTTTAAGTGCTGTTATTAACTACTGTTACCACAGCATGGAGATAAATGGATACAGTAAGTAATATTTCATGAAGTGCATTCTTCTGCCTGTCCTGATCATCTTGAGAAAGCTGGCTGAGAGTTTTCCCTGTTGGTGAGGTTTAGAGTTCAGTGAAAAAATGCTAGTCTCTGTCTGGAACTCGGAGCCCCAAACATCTGCTGTTATGTTTGGTGTTCTGTGAGGCATCGACGAGGCAGCAGGTGAACAAACAACTCTTTATTAAAGGTTTAAACAGAAGCCTGGATAGCTGCAGCTCCATCCCTATTTATACACTCAGCAACTAGGTGGCAGCCAATAGGATTCAAGTATTAGTTCCCATTTTAACACAAGATAATTAGCATGTAGACAGCAAGTCTGACTCTTAACTGACAGAGTCTTATGACCATTTTTTCAACAATTCCAAGAAATTCACCTCAACACATTACACCCCTTCCCCCTAGATAGTTCATAAGGTCATATGTTGAACATAGTCCCTTAAATATGTTGGTGGCCTTTTCGCCCATTCCGAACGCCTCGGAACTGCTGGAGGCCCCATGTCTGTCAGGCTTGGAAGACCAGGGCTATGGGACCCATCCATCACGGGTAGACTCAAGTGTCTGTGGCTGAGCTGTCCTGGTAGGCCCGAGCCAGTCCTGAAAATGGAGTCCACCAGTCCTGAAAATGGAGCCGTCAGCTGGCATTGTCCATTGATTGTGGTATCAGTGGTTGGGACTGACTCACCAGATGCTTGAGTCTCGTCCCTTCATCGGAGAGCTGGCAGAGTCTGATGCACTTCTGCCATTGTGCTGCTCCTGAGGTTGATTGTCACTAGAGTCATGAGTTATTGGCTGGTTTTCTAACCTCTGTTGCAGTTGGTCACTGTGCCTGCATAGCATGTGACCATCTTCCAGGACCACTTCGTAAGAAAGTGGCCCAGTCACCTTACAAACCACAGCTATCACCCACAATGCCCCTTGCCCATAGTTCCATGCCCAAACCGGGTCGCCCACTTGCAAGTGCCATGGTGCCTCAGCAACTAGGTGGCAGCCAATAGGATTCAAGTATTAGTTCCCATTTTAACACAAGATAATTAGCATGTAGACAGCAAGTCTGGCTCTTAATTGACAGATTCTTATGACTGTTTTTTCAACAATTCCAAGTAATTCACCTTAATACATTACATCTGCTGCTCTGATATTTCAGACAATGTTGAATCCTAAAAAACACACTTCTCTAATCTATGCCGTCCATCCTTGATATTGTTGATCTGGAATGAGCCTGCCCTGTTCAATGTTATCAGGAGGGGAAACATTGCTGGAGACGATCCACAAAAACCTGCATTCATTATCCACTGTAGCATCTGTGCCCTAGACAATAATTCAAGCAAAAGTGACGGATTTTTGTGAGTAAAGTTTTCCATTACAGAGGGTTGTAACTGGCTCTTAAAATGTAATTGTGTGAAGGTCCTAGTTGCTCAAGAAGATCTGTTAGTCCAAGAGGTTCCCAATTTATGAACCAGTTTTGGAAAGAGGAAAGAATAGAACTTTATGCAAATAGAAAGATAGTAGTTCTCTCAAATTGGACAGCTCATAAACTCAAAGCTGTTCCATATTTTGGAAACTAATCCTTAACCCATTCCTCCCTACTGAAACCAACTAACAGTCTCCAGATACCTGGACAGTACCAACAGCATAATTTGGAAAACCTAGGGTTAGAAGTAAAATAGATGTCTGCCTACTGATGATATCTAATCCATCAATCAATGAAAATTCCATAAGAACAGCAGATGAGATCATCCACCAGTATTTTTCCACAGTCTTCTGCAGGTGCAGCCCACTACTTTTTCAATAAACTTCCCCCCAAAATAAAGATTGGATACTGCTTGATAATTGTTCAAAATATCTGGATCAATATAGCATATCTTCCATAAATCTGTTTAATCTACTTTTAAATCACTTTTTACCATTGCATCATATTAAATTTTTCTGTATACTGTAGGTACACTATTCAAAATTGTTACAGGGTGGCAAAGAATTTTCACTGTTCATCATTTATGTTTAATGGAACTGTAAAAGATTCATAAAGGACAATTATTTCAGCCGCTTCATCATTTTAGTTGTCCTTTTCTATATTTTATTTAATTCAACGGGATATTTTTGAGGTGTAGTAGAACAAAGGACTGTATTCTAAATGTAGTGAAAGCATTCCTATATTTCTATAGTAACAGATTCAGTTTCCTTCCTAATAATTCCCAACATGCAATCTTTCATTTACAGCAGCCACATACTGTGTCAGTGCTTTCATCGACTGTCAATTTCACATTACCTATTTTTCCTGAGTGATCACCACCAGTTCAGGCCTCATCAGTATATATATGAAGTAAGGATTTTTTTTCTCCCCAGTTTGCTTTACTTAACACTAACTTTCATTGAACAATTTCACTGATCTGCATTTCTATGGTAACAATATTCTCTTTTGTTGCCATCTCAGTCCTCATCCTTGAACCATTTATGAACAACTTTAAAGAATGGATAGAATAATTGAAGTCCTTGTAAGAGATTTCCATCCTTTTATTCAGAAAACATTATCTTTATTGTTCTTTAACCAGTTACCAAATATAAAAGACACATCTTATTATTATCCAATGACTAATAAATTTTTCAAGACTCTTTAATGTTGTTTTCTGTCAAAGTTCTGAGTTTGTAATGTCTCCTTATGTTTCAGATTAAGTTAACCAGCATGTACATTTTTGAATTATTCCTCCCTACCCCAGGAATGAAAGCTATCTAGTTGTCTTGTATCTATGATACTCTTATTTTCAGGTACATCCACTATATACAATACCATTATTGTTCATTGTTATTTTATTTTTTTTGTAATGCACTTAACATGCATACATTTCTTTCTTGTTGACCTTTTTTCTTTATGGCAGTTATTTCTAATTTTAGCTGAGAAGTTAGTAACCTCTTTCTTGGAAACAAAGTAAATATATAAAAGAAGCAAAGGTCTATATTCATATTTCATTGCTTCTGTTATTAATATATTATGATAAAATGTAGATAACATTCATTACTTTTTTTTTAATTTGAAGATCAACACATTTATCCAAAACATGTATTATTCATGAACTTCTATATGATACAGTGATGCTTAAAAATGCTTTCTTGATTGCCACAATAGGACAGGTGAAATAATACTAAATGAAATGCAATCACTACTTTTATTATTCAACTTTAATTTCTATTAGTATTTCTGTTACTATCTATGAGTCATTGACTAGTATTAGTTATTTTTCTAGTTTTCTATAGCTGTTCTCAAAATATGTGAAAACATAGTGCCTCAAGTGAAAAAAAAAGTCTATTTTTAAATAGATAAACTTATCACTTGTTCCACAAATGAACAAACACATTCAAATTGCAGGCACAAGGCATATGACCCAGCAGCAAGAGATCCAAAATTAAAGCTTTTTGTAGGTTTCTGATTTGAGTAAGATTCTCTTTGATTAGAGATATGTGAATCAATGAAAGCATGATCCAATGGGGATACATTTGCTGAAGAACCTGTTCAAGGCATGGTGTTTCTTTAGATGATGGAGAACATAGGTCTTTCTCCCTCATTTTACACAAAGAAACAGATTCAACTAGTAGGGATAAACACGCACACACACACATCTTGTTTGGATTTTATATACAGGTATCACAATTAATATTTTTTGCCTATTTTTATCACTATTGCATATTTTTATATAAACCTCAGAAATAATTGAATGTTGCATGTTTGTCAGTCAGAAAAAAACACTTAGATGGGGGAAAAAAGACAAAGTCTCCCTCAAGTTGGACTCTACTCCCATCTTGCTGTTGTCTAGAGATTCCAATAATTATTTATTGCCAAGGTTATCTAATTGTTGTCTAGAGATTGTAATAATTATTTTCATACTACAAAAGATTTTATTCTAAGAGATTATACCCAATTTTTACTGAAGAGAAATAAGTGATGAGTTTCTATGCCAACCTTTTTTAGTCTGAAGTAAAAAAAATGCAGGAAATATATACTAGCCATATCTCTAATTTATAATTTGGACTTTATTTAATATATGACCTTTTTGCTGACAGTTTTAACGTGACACTTGTATAGTTTTGCTGCATTTATTTTTTTAAAAGCATTGAACACTCAAATCACTTTGAGAATTAGGTATGCCTTATTTTAGAGATTACAAGTGGTGGGATTCAGTTTGGCAGAACCGGTAACTAATCTTTTATTGCCCAGGCCCAAAACCGACTTCCGGAAGCGGCATTCACACAGAGAACTGGTTGTTCACATATTTGAATTCCACCCCTGCAGATTATCTTAAAGATATTAAATGCATGGATGATAGTGCTATCAAAGACTGCTAGTTATAATGGCTATGTCATATTTCAAGATTCAGAAGCAGTGTATTTCAAATACCAAATATAATGTGAAAGAATGAAACTGAATTCATGTTCTATTACTTTCCTTAGATAGAAAGAAAGAAAGAAAGAAAGGAAGAAAGGAAGGAAGGAAGGAAGGAAGGAAGGAAAGAAGGAAGGAAGGAAGGAAGGAAGGAAGGAAGGAAGGAAGGAAGGAAGGAAGGAAGGAAGGAAGGAATAGATGATTTAAGTTTTTGGTTTGGCAATATTCCTCCCACTTTACACCCAAAGCATACTGTGCTGAAAATACATTTTGTTGGTTAGCAGGTACTCTGCATGCACACTGTAGTTGGAAATATAACTTTTGTGTAAGACAATATCCTCAAGGTTGGCATTAGCATGAAACAAAAAAATACTTTTTCTCAGAAGGTGGAGAAAAGGAACAGTAATAGAAACACAGGTTGTTCTCTAAATTACAGTGTTTACTGTTGCAGTGTTTTTCAAATTAAAAAATGGTCTTCCTTGTAACATATATTGACCTTGGCCAAAAAATTCCACATAGATTTCTATACAGAGCCTTTTATAGTTTCCTGTTTATCTCACTCACATTTGATATATTTGATATGTTAGACAGATGTAGTCCTTTCCTTTCTTGGGCTTGTTTTAGCCTAGAGCAGGGGTATCAAACTCAATTTCACTGAGGGCCACATCAGCATTGCGGTTGCCCTTGGGCCGGGTGGGTGTGGCCAGAGTGGGTGCAGCCTACTGGGTGGCATGGATGGTGTGGCTGTGGCCTACTGGGTGGGCATGGCCAGTTCTACATCATTCAAGGGTGCCTGTGGGGGCTTGGGCAGGAGTGGGACAGATCTGAGGGTCTCTGGCAGAAGGGGGTGGGACCGGGGCAAGTGCCAAGGCATGGTCCACTGGGGCAAGTGCCAAGATGGCCACCACATAATTGTACACTGGCTCCCGGCTGGCCTGGGCCAGGGCCAAGGCAGCGGGAGCCGTTCCCTCACTGTTTCCAGGATGGCTTCTCGGGCCACATGAAACCACTTTGCGGGCCGCATCCGGCCCCCGGGCCTTGTGTTTGACATGTCTGGCCTAGAGAGGAGAATAGAAAAAGAGAACGGTATTTATCTTCTGAGTGCCCTTTTATCAAGCTGTCCTCTCTGATGCCAGGTCTGTTCTTTCCAAAGTGTGCAATTTTTTCCACCAGTCAGTTTCTCTTTATAATCCCAGGCTTCGTCCTGCTGGGTTCTCAGGGACATATTCCTCTTTCAACTGTTCTTTGAGAATCTCAGTCTGCACTGCATAAATAACCTACAGTAATATCCAATAATCTGCTCCATTGCCTTTTACTTAAAGGCAGTTGTGTCCATGGTCAGGAATCTTAAGTAGGCAGGAACTTCTATGTGTCTACATGCCGGCTGGCTGGCTGGCTGGGGAATTCTGGGAGTTAAAGTTGACACATATTCACATATCTAAAATTGAAAACACTGACATATACTACGATGTTGTATATTAAGACCATTTTAAAAACCACTTTATCCTAATCAGAGCATCTCTTCCTTCCATAAAATTTATGTAGGAATAACATAGAGCTAGAAAAGTGAACTACTTAGAACCACTGTATTTACAATTAAGCACTTGTAATATACTTTTCTCCATTATGGCGAGACAGTGATTTAGACAGGAATAAGAAGTGTCTTGTTCAGTGTTAGAACTAACAAAAACTTGATATATAGTTGTGCAAGACAGGTGCAGGCAAAAATGAAATTCCGGTCGATTGTCTCTTGCTTATGCTGAATTTCTTATGTGAAGAGATTGCTACATATTAATAGTAGGGTTTAAAATAAAAAGCAAACATTAATTTCCTTCATATGATATTNATGAAGAAAGGGAGTTTTAGATAGCATACAAAAATAAGAATGAATTCAAGACCTGAGCAATGAAATCCACTATTTGAGCAGTACAATAGATAAGTTGCTGAGCATCATAATTTTTTGGGGAAGCTGTTCCCTCATATATTAAAATTCATATGAGAGAAAACAGGACAGAAAGTTGCATTTTAAAATATACTTTTATTTTTATCTAAACATGTTATTCTCTAGTCAGAAGAAGTTTTGTTTTTATTTTTTTTCATAATATATTCTTTGCTGTCAAGATGGTGGTTTTCTATGAATATTTCCTAAATGGCTGCATTATAGATTTTTTTGTTTATAATTCAAATATTATGATGAGTAGACAGATCAGTACATCAAGTCTGAACTGAAGTTTAATTTGAACATAAAAGGATAATGATGAAAATTTCCTGAATAAACTGATAAATTTAAAAAAAACAGTATTATGACACAGTTATATAGCCAACGTTATAGAAACATATTAGTATGAGATGTACATGCACCTCCCACTAAATTATTTATGACAAAGTCTACTACAGTTATGTTCCATTATCTGAAGTGAATCAGGTGGTTATGAAAGAGAGTGAATCTTGCTGCTGTGTACAAAAAGGAAATTAATGAACTGTTGAAAGAATGTTGACTTATATCATCAGTTTCTTTCACTATGGAAATTATATTTGAATATAAAAATTTAGTGTCAATATAAAGACAGAATAATCTCTAAAAATGTATAGTTACTTAAATTTTTATACTGTTGAAAATAGAACAAATACTGTATCTACATTTTCAGCTCTAGTAATATATATGATACATATAGTACATCTATTATATTTTTATCAGATTAAAGATTTATATATACTTTTACCTTTAGCTAGAAGATGAAAATGGAAAGAAGTTTCACAACATTCTTTATTCACCAAAGAATACCAACATATTCCTTCATACTCTACTGCTATGATATTCTGAGATAAGAAAGAAAGAAAGAAAGAAAGAAAGAAAGAAAGAAAGAAAGAAAGAAAGGAAGGAAGGAAGGAAGGAAGGAAGGAAGGAAGGAAGGAAGGAAGGAAGGAAGCAAGGAAGGAAGGAAGACAATAGTTTGGTGAGACATTGACTTCATGCTGAGTATCTTCTAGAAAAAGTTGAGTTTGTCTTTTACATATCAGCAAGGAAATATTTCTACATGATATATAATGATTGTTCATGGCTCATTGGTATTGCAAGGAAATTTCGCTATCATAAAATCAGTTCAAATGAACCTTAAAAAATTATCAGCTCCCTGACGGTTAGGTTCAACTACTATATAATTTTGTAATCTTCTTATTGACTTCTATTTTAAAAATAATTGTATTAAATATTATAATCACAATAATAAAATTGCTATTACCAGTAAAAAAATCTATAAAAATAAAAGAAAGGAAATAGAACACAAGGAGTAAAAAGTGCAAAGGAAAGAAAAAAAGAAAAGCTGTACAGAAAAAAAGAAAAAAGAGGAAGGAAGGAAGGAAGGAAGGAAGGAAGGAAGGAAGGAAGGAAGGAAGGAAGGAAGAACATAACTTGCATTCAAAATTTAGTTCAACAAGCAGAGCTATTCAAAACAATAGGAAACAATTACTTCAGATGAGTATTAACTTGAAATATGGGAGAAACAATCATTATAGTATCTAATGTAGCTAATTCTAAATATCTTTAGCTTGGTATAATGACGAGACGTTCTTTTTAAATTCTGTTTGCATTTATTGGGAGTGGGGCAAGTGAATTAGCCATACTATACTTTCTATTGCTGGACAAATAACTATAAAATACTCTTTTTTGTGTATATACATTTTTTTCATATGAATGAAAATCCCAGGAAATCAATATTCTTAATCATGTAACCTTAAAAAAAATCTCTGAGCTATAAATATTTTCCTTTCTAGAATAACAGAAAGAAGTTGAAATTCTACTAACATTTATCAGATATATAGGGATGGTATGGTGGATAGGAAGTAATGCCACCCCATAGCCTACTATTATTTTGTCTTTGTTTTGAGTTCTTTATGTCCATTCTTTTTGAGGGAGAAGTCTACATAGCCTGTCAGAGGGAAATTGCTGACAGATGATGGTACATATCACATTAGAACAGCAGCTCCCAACTTTTTCTATACCCTGCACCCCTAGAACACTTCTGATATATTCTTGCACCCCTTACAAAAGTTTGAAATAATGGCAATGAATTATGTATATAAACTATAATTTTGAAAACCCAAGATTTTGCAGTCCCTGAAATATCATCTCGCACCCCCCAGGGGATGGGAGCACCCTTTGTTGGGAACTTCTGTATTAGAAGAAGATAATGTGAAAGTACCATTATTTTTTGTGTGAAGTTGTTGGTCCTTGTGATATTGCTTTTGGTGTAAATTTGGCAGCAAGGTAGACATTTGAGTTTATTAGGAGGTTTGATTTATGTATTAATATCATTGTTCTTTTATTTCTTGTTGTTTGTTACATTTGTTTCAGGTTTGGCAATTGTCTGTATGCAAGGGTCTACCATGAAGACATTGAGAAAGTGCAGTGCAGTTGGATTGTAACATATTAATTACTTCGTTAAGTGGCTTGAGATGTAAGCTGTAGAAGACAACCAGTGGTATTCTGATGTTCCCTTTTTGTAGACTGTCTTGTGACAGGTCTCTGTTCAGAAAGTGTCCCAGTAAGAATCACAATCTGGATCTATCCCTAAGCCAACTTCCTATCCCCTGGACCACCACTGATTAAGCCCTAGCATATATAATTTCAAATGAATTTGAAGATAAATGTAGTTGTAGTTTTCTAGTGTTTAAACATCATTTTGTGCTGTTCACACTATAAGCTACAATAACAGGATACAAGGATATTTCCAGAATTTATATCCTTTTGTTATGTACTTATATTATGTCCTTGATTCTGCAGTATCTATAGCCAGGTAGTGGCTATAGATAATAATTTGATGTGTGTTCTGGATTGAAGCTAGAAGCATATAGATATGCATGATGATCTGTAAGTTTCTTTATAACTTGTTTATGTGTTCATTCTGCAGTTTTATTAAAACATCAAGAAAGTAGACTTATTCTATAAAATGATTGGGTTGAAGTGCTTAAAGTCTTGATAGAAGTTGATTGCAGATTATTTCTTATGGGTCGAGATCATGAAAATGTCATCAATGAATCTCAAATACTGTAAGGGATGGGTTACAAGAGGTAAGAGTTAAGAAAACATTGTGAAAGAAAGTGTCTGTCCTTTTTAAAATTGAATTATGCATTGTGTAAGACAAATAGTAATAATCAGGATCTTTTGTTTCCAGTTACCTGCTTTCTTAAACAAATAATGTTATGCCTCTTTTAATTCCACGATGAATCTCCTTTGGATTATTGTGAAATATTCCACTGCAGAATCAAGGACATAACATTGAATAAAAGAAGATGAGAACTGTTAGATATGCAAAGAAGGCTGATCAACTTTCTTTAAGTCCTGGAAATATCTTTGTGTCCTGTTATTGTAGCCTATAGTGTAAACAGCACAGAATGGTGTTTAAACACTAGAACAGCAGGGTGTAGCTTTTAATTAAAAATAAATCAATAACACTACTAACCTATTCATGAAAAAAATAACAGCAAACAGGTTATAAATTATATCTGCCATTGAATAGCTATGTATTATTCCAAGGAGAGATGTATCAAGAGAACAGTTCTGTGTTCTTCTGTGATAAACAGATAGGAAAAATAAATTTGACAAGAACTGCTATCTTTTTAATCATCCACTGAAGGAAATAAATGCATAAATAGCTTATAGACAACCCTCTGGCACTCATTCCATTAATCATTGACCTTGTCATGTTAATTGTCAAGACCTGAATAAGCATTCTACTCATATTTACTTGAATGCAAGTCAGGTGCTCTACATAGTATGGAGCTGTGTTATTAGAGTAAAGGAAAACAGGGTCAGGATGGATCGCTGTGCATTCTCATACATACAAAATTCTAATATGCTAATAAATGCAATCTAATATATATATATATATATATATATATATATATATATATATATATATATATATATATATATATATATATATATGACAGTTTATAGTATTAAAAATTCGACTCTTGGGAATATTCATAATTAAAAAGGTCGAACACCAAGAGTAAAAAGTACAAAAGTGTTAAAATTTATTGGGCCAAGCTTGGACTGCAGACTCCAATGCTATATAAGACTCCTCCCATATTGCTGTATCATGGCCCTGATGATGCCGGACGTTTCCGGCGAAAGCTTGGCCCAATAAATTTTAACACTTTTGTACTTTTTACTCTTGGTGTTCGACCTTTTTAATTATATATATAGATATATTATATATATATCTAATTTAATTGCAATAACTCAGATAGCGACATATAATTGTGTTTCTGTTATTCAACAGTTCTTTCCACTAAAGATGGCTCCTTTAGTCAAAAACAGACATGTCAAACTTGTGATGTCACGTGATGTCAAGTGATGTATCGGAACCTTTTCCCCATTGCCAGCAATGGAGTGGGCACAGTTTCCTCGTGACGCATCCAGCCCGTGGGCTGGCAGTTTGACACCCCTGGTCTAGAATATCAAGTAATTTATCTGGCATATCTGGAATATTGCATTTCAGAAGAACTGAATCTAAAAAAGGGAATACAGATAGTCCTCAACTTACGACAGTTCATTTAGTGACCATTCAAAGTTACAACGACACCGAAAAAGGGACTTATGGCAGTTTTTCACACTTACAACCATTGCGGCATACTCATATTTATGATGGTTGCAATATCCCAGAGTCATGTGGTCACCTTTTGCAACCTTCTGACAAGCAAAGTCAATGGGGAAACCAAATTCATTTAACAATCATGTTACTGACTCAACTACAATGATTCACTTAACAACTGTGGCAAACAAGGACATAAAGTGGGGCAAAATTCACTTAACAAATATTTCACTTAGCATAAGAAATTTTGGGCTCAATTGTGATCATAAGTTGAGGAGTATCTATAGATTTAACAAGGTTATCCTTGCATTTCTTCTCTGAAATATTTTATGCAGTTATGAAACTTGTCAAGTTCATTATTTTCCCAATAAGATGGCTTAGCTTTTCTGGATAGCAATTTTATAATCATAAAAGAGCCCATTGGTAATAAGGCTAGTTTGCCTGTAAGGGGAACTGAAGATGGCTCCATGAAGAAAGAAACTAGTTCCTTGTATCCTTTCTGGATAAGGAGAGGATGGGAGTGGTGTTCTCAATAATAATAGGTATTTCTTTTCATATTCCATAGTATCAGTATTTGTAGCTTGGGATAGCAAAAGAATATAATGAGTATGTGAACCACAAGCTAGAAAGAGAGAAATAAAACTACACATGGGAAAAAAGATTAAAATAGCTTTCATGAAGTTCCCAATCCTATTGTGCTTCCTAGGTTTACATTTGTATAAGGAAATAGAACATCAGTTTAAGCTGATCAACTGTATAATAATATAAATTTGAAGCCATTGAATGCATGAGTAATTTCCAGTGAATAAAAAGGAAGAAATGACAGGTTTTTGCAATTCCACATGCTTTCTTTTTTTCCCCATGATTGGAATAGAATGTTTGAATCCTACCTTTAAAAAAAAAATGTTTAGACCATAGAATTATAACAATAAAAAGCAGTCATACTTGACTTGCTTTGTGAAAAAAATCCAAAATCCATAGCTGAGTAATGCAATTATAAAGAGCAAAGAAAATGGCACAAAAGAGTATACAAATTTTCAAAGTGGCATAGCTATCCCACTATGGATTTTGGGTTATAATAGAAATTTCTTCATTATTTCAAAGAAAGTCAGTTTTTAACAAAGCACTTAGTAAGACAGTCTGCCATTAGAAAAGCTCCCTCTATATTTTTGGCATTTATTAAGAAACTGGGAGACAGCAAGACTCAGAAAGTGCTCTGAGGTTTCATCTCTGTTGTTAGTGAGGTTATTTAAAAGCATTCAATTGTTTTGAGATTTGAAAGATTTATTTGCAGTTGGGAATAGATCAAAACTCAAAGTAATTTCATGTGCAATAAACAAGCTTAGCATGAATGTCTTTCATACTCTCAGACACTCAGTGGCTTTTCTAGTGCACATTATTCTTTACTCAATGGATCCAAATAAATTGCAATAGGACTCTGAGAAAAATGCTCAAACTAAAATTTCACATCCTGTAAGGCCTTGCCCTTTAGTCTGGATACAGTTAAATTCACAGGAATTTCTTGAGTGTTTCTTCTTATGTGAGGGACCAAGTTAAAAGTTGCTTTGGAAATAACTTTAGCCATGCCAGAAGTCCTTGAGGAAATGTTTTAATGTTTCCATTAAAAATATGAAACAGCAAATGTCACAATAGATTTTTTTTAGAACCATGCAGTACTAGCATGCTTATTGCACATATTAGATCAATGGACATGGTAAATTCATAAACTAAATAGATAAAAAAAAACTGTTGTAAGAGTGATGCCAGCAGGTTTGATGCTATGTAAACAGTTATACTTCTACCCTGAAATAAGCTTTCAAGCCAGAAGCGTCTATGATTGCCACCTTCACTTGTAGGATGAGGCTTTGCTTGCATTCTCGTGGTCACCATTGTGATGTTTTGACCTCCATTATAGACTCTCCTCTTTCAAGTAAGATTTTGCAAGATGTTCAATATGATAAAAAACTCAGAGGTAAAGAATTGCATGTGGAGAGTAACCTATTGGCATTCCAGAAATAATGGCATATATTGAAACACACACACGTACAGAAAGAGAGCAATAGAATATGCTCTTGTATATGCTTTGTTTAGTAGATTAATAAAGTATTTTTTATTTATAACAGAATGAAGACTCCTGAAGACAAACTATGACTTGTACACATCATAATGACCATGATTTTTATTTATTTATTTATTAAATATATATGCTGCCCATCTCACTATCTAAGATATTGTTTTATGAATAGAATAGGGGTTTATGTGGCTGGGAAACTTTTACAGCTTAATGATTCCAAATCCAGAAAGTGTCTCTCCAAGAGCAGTTGTTCCAGCCAGGATACTCATTTTAGACACTTGTGTTTGATTAAAAATGTTGGGGCAGGGCAAGGTATCATATAAAACATTGGGCACAAAGTACATGGCCTATTTCTGTACACCTTTGTACACAAGAAGGAATGTCCTTCATTCCATTAAAATATAATATGATTTTGTTCCCATCCCAGACTGGAAGTGTTGTTCATCAACAATATCAGCTTAAAAATCAATATACCTTACCTACTAACACACTTCTGGAGTTTTAAGAGTTTCCAAACTTAAGAGATTTCTTTCCACATGGTGTTAATTCACATATTTCCTGAAAACTGACTTTATTAATTAGTCAACAATTATCATAAAAAATGTTATCTACAAATGAACTAATATTTATTTCTATTTTACAAAAGGATAAATTAAAGTATTGCATTCAATTTATTGAGCCGTAATTCTGATAAATACAGAATTCATGAAGTAGACAGCTCATTTGAGATGAGAACTTCCATATTTTTCTCTGGAAGGCATTATAATACTTGCCTGGTAACAAGGCAAGATTTCCTATTCAAGTTGATACTGCATATCAAAACAGACTATGAAAATGATGTTGACTTAAATGTATAAAATGAATGTTATAATACGCACTAGAATCTATACAAAGAAACTTATATTAACCAGCAGTAAATCACACGACCATGTTATATTTTCTGAATTAGAGCAAAGTGTAATTAAAGGTTTGTAGGAGAAAATATAGTCTGTTTCACTGTCTTGTTCACCATAAATACAACTGAAAATGAATAAAGAGATAGTAGCACTACCTGTATTCAAAGCATACCTGGTCATGCCCAAAACCAGCTGCATTTGGTTAGTTCATGCCTATTACCTTTGTAAAGAACTGCCCTGCTACTCTGATTTTTTTTTCTGTTCTCATTCTCAGCTGCATGCAATAACCTCTGACACAGTTTTCATCTAGCTGTCATTTAAACAGCACACATCAGTGCAAGATTAAAAACTCAGTTAAACATTTCAGTCTCACAGCACAGTAAAATGTACCTTGTCCTTTCAGTCAAACCTATTCCATATATAGTCACAAAAGAGTCTTTTAGAAAGCCACATTCCATGTATTTCATAGATCTGTGCCAGTCAGAAATAACCTCATGGGTATCTCTTATAACATAAAAACAGGTATAGTGGATAAAAAAATAAATAAATCATTGTTAAGTCTTATGATTCAGAATATTTTTAATTATGGCCTAAGATATATATGCAGATTATAAGAATAAGAACTATAAAGTACTAGCTATGTAAGGACAGATATTTGGACAACTTCAATTTCGGTATAGATCATGTTCCTGTTTTGGTAAGGTTTTTTGTTTTTTTGCAAGAAACATCCTTTTTCTTCAGCCTCTTTCACAAGAGGAAGTAAAATATCTATAAAATTTTACACAAGAAGTTTTGAGACCTTAGAAACAACTGATGAAACTTTCTGTCCGTCTTTTAATTTTAAATATTCCATCAGATATTTTCATTTGTTTATTGCAACATGCAGGTTTTTTTTTGTCACCTTTCATATTCTTCCAAGAATGATCACCTGACCATGTAATTTTATGGGATCAGGGACTATTCCTAGAAAAAAAAGGGCAGCAAGATAGAAGCATACAATATTTGTTGCTGTGAGTGAGGGTAGTAGAGACATTTTTTAAGTTAAAAAGAAGCATAATCATCCTTTAGTCACCTCAAAGTTCAAAAAAAAATCTGCTATGCTCCATGTAACATTTTTATTCCTATGATTATGATATACTATTTTTGTCAAATCTATATTCATTTATGTATAAGTAAATAGAAATATGCATTCTTACCATAATATTATGTTAGACCTTAACAAACCTAAGCAGACATTGCCTTCATTAAAGTGTATTTTAGATAGGAATTATATTCCAGAAAATTAGTGAGAACATAAAAATAAACAAATTTTAGAAAGAAATAGCATTATGTCATGGTTAATCTAGATGAAACCTTCATGATTATCCTGATTGAAGATTTATGATCTTTATTTCTTTTCCCTATGCAAGGAGGCTTCCATATAAAAGCTAAGCATTAGGCTTTTAATTCTGAAATAGGCAGTGTTCCACTTCAGGACTTACATCCCAAATGAAAGGCTGCTAGGGAAAAAAGTATTTCCTTACTTCTTTCAATAATAATTAAGCTAGATCCTTAACATTGACTTTATGCAGTTTTTAGTACATATTTTCTCACAGCAACATTACTCTTGGGATCCATACTTTATTATTGCTGAAAGCATCTGCATCTTTTAAATGCATGATAGACTTCAGAACAATTGGAGTTAATGAAGTAACTTCATAGCAGCGAGATTTCATTTCTCCCCAGAGTTCTGTTTAGAATCCCAGCCTCATTTCTTCAAAACTATTATATCAGAGTTCTATTGGTTGATTAATAGATACATGACCATCAATATGGGTAATTCTAAACAAGCATGTCTGATAAATTAAGTGCCACATTATCTAATTCATCCTAGGGAGGATGGGTATTCTGTGAATATTCTACAAAATATTAGTATGGTTTGAAGATTGTGATCATGTTTATTAACCAGAAATAGTGCTTAGATATTATTAAAGGCAAATTAACACTTGACCAAGTTTCAAGCGACTCCCAATAATCAGCACAGTGTATAACATTGTGCAAATACTTCTTCAATGTGCACATCAATATGGAATAAAAAAATTGTTGACCATATGATAGCATTGACATTCAAGGAATCTATATCCACATATTTAAAACCAAATAACTTGGAGAAAGTATGGTAGTGAACATGCATGCTTGGGTATATTCACATGCATATGAATGACTGCACAGTTCCAATATAAAATTCTAAATTACAATTTTGATTTCCCTTCCAAATGCAAATTTGTCACATAATGATTATATGCACAAAAGCAGTGTACATGTTAATTTATCTCATTATTTATTCAGCAGTTTTTCAGAGGGTATTGATAGTGTGGCGGAATATCTTTCTACAAAATGATGGACAGCTAAATCACCTTTGATATTATTAATGTGTTCTTTTGCTCATTTTTAAACTACTACACTGGAGAACTCAGCTCTGATGCCATAACTAGATGAGAATAGATGCAAATAAAAATCAAAGTACAAAAAGTGAAATTTAAATATTTTTTGAAACACAGCATAATATTTAAAATTATTATTGTTTTATATGTCCCAGTTGTAGTCATTTTAGTTAAACATAAAACATGAATTATAGTTATTAAGATGAATTATTGCACTTCAAACAACATCTGAATGATAGCTAGTTTTCAGTAACCTAAATATTTCTGGTTGTATTAAGGCATTTATCCTGCACAGCTCTCTTATCTTTGAACTATTCATTGTCATAATTCTTGCTGTGCTCATAGCTTTAATAATCTGTTTCTAATGGGTCTCTAAATGTACATCCCATATTTGTGGGGGTAGAGATGTTGTAGAGATATAGAGAAAGCTCTCTGGGAAAAAATTGATTCAAGTCTCCAAATTGAATGAGAGTATCAACTATGATCATTTGAGAGACGTTACCTATAAATTAGAGGTTTCAGTGCTGACTTCCATGTGGAAGTTTATTATCCATCTCTTTATGCTTCTGAAAGTGCATCTCTATAGCCACCAAAGTGGTTCAGGAGAACCTACCAGTAAATAGTAAAGATTCTGGGAGAAGTATCCCTCTGTGGCTGATTCAATCAAACACTGACTACTTAACATAAGTGTTAGCAGTTTTATTTATAATCATAAGTCAGACTAAAAGTGCCCTCTGAATGAAACACTTCTATTTTCATTTGTATATTTTAAAAAGTTATAGCTCTGATCCATCCCAGAAATATCCAATCTGCATATTAAGCATTATTAATAAGTACTATACTAAACCTTTTTTGGGGGGGAATTAATGGACTGGTTGGAACATTAAAGCATTTTTGCTGAAAATCAGGTTGGAGAAGTCAACTATGAACCAATGCTTGTTTTTACTGTATCTAACAAAAATATATATTCAGGGGATCCTTACATGTTTCATTTATTAATTTAAAACAGCTTTAGATTCAATCTCTACAGAATGACTATATTCCAAATTGTGTGTTCAGAACATAATACCCAAGCAGGATAAAGTCTGATCATCTTAACCTCTTGCTAGCTGATCAGGAAGCCGGGATTTCAGACAGTAACCTTGGTTCTGTATCTGAGCTATGTTTGAACACAAATGCTTTTTCCTAGTGAGGTGGGCCTAGATTAACCTGTATCAGTGTATTTTGTAAACTTCATATATGCACATACATGCACAATTTCTCTTAAACACACACACAGTCACCCATTCTAGTTATACTATGTTTTTAGCTCACTCCTACTTCTAATTTTTATTTATATGTTTATTATTTATATAGAGAGACAGTTTGCATAGTGCTTAAGGCATCAGTCTAGAAATTGGGAGACCATTAGTTCCAGTCCACCTTAGGCATAAAGCCAGCTGGATGACCTTGGGCCAGTCACTTCCTCTCAGCCCTTGGAAGGAGGCAATGGCAAATGACTTATGAAAACCTTGTCCAGGCACTCTCTGAGAATCGGTCACAACTGAAGAGAAAGGAAAAAAAAAATCTATTGTATACCTACAATAATGCTATTATCTGTCTCACTACAAGTTAGGATAGTTTTAAATTGTTTTACCATTTTAGGGATTCTAGTATTTCTTATGTTTTATAGTTATCTAGTTTAACTATTTAAAGTCTTTATATTGCAGATTGTGATTGTATAGATTTTTTTCTCGGTGTTATATTTTCTATTCTTTAATTTTATGCTAGTACTTTTCTATTTTGTTTTAGTAATATGATATTTTATTTGTCATACTATTTTTTCTGTGTTTGTAATTTTATTTCTTATACACTGGTCAATGGCTGCAAAACTAAAAACTGATTCTA
The DNA here is from genome assembly GCF_001527695.2 of Protobothrops mucrosquamatus. Lineage (NCBI taxonomy): Eukaryota > Metazoa > Chordata > Lepidosauria > Squamata > Viperidae > Protobothrops > Protobothrops mucrosquamatus. The sequence continues at coordinate 241,390 of NW_015386526.1, forward strand.
GAGAGAATATTTATTTGAAGGAGCAGCTGCCATTTCATTACTTGTTTTGATGTTTGTATCTATCGCACACATAGGCAATCTATTTTAATGACATTATTTTTATAACCTTGTTATTTTGATAATAAAATAGAGAATGTTCAAAATAGATTTTGCTATAAAATTGGGGCAAGAGGTCTGAGAGAGAAAGAGAAAGGGAATGCATATACGAATGTCCAAACTTTGGAAGGATGTCTCTTTTAATAAATTTATTATAGAAATAACATGAGTCAAAGGTGATAGCAAACCCAGGAGTATCAGTAGCAAAGCTGTGATTACTGAGGAAGAAATTCCATTCCCATGGATATGAAAATAGAAAGTAAATATAAGACAGGAAGTTTGGGTGAGTGCAGCAGATAGAAGTCAGCTTGGATGAGAAAAGTGGGGGTGGAATGAGAAAAAAATTGAGGGGAAGAGGGAACAAGACAGAGAACAGGACACATAATAATGTGAAAGGAAATAAGTTCTTTATAGTTGTTTTTGCCCATAGTGTGAATGTACTAAATGAAAGATCTTTCATCCTTTTTTTTCTGCATAATTCCTGTGAAGAATTGGAGAAGGAAGAATGCTGATTGTCCTCACATGTTTCCTATGTGAACAAAATTTCTGCATGTCACAAACTCTCTTTATCAGTATAACTCAGGGGTCCACAACACCCGGTCTATGGACCAGTACCGGGCCGCGGCAGGCCAGCAACCAATCCGCACAAACAAGCAAAGCCCCATCCATGAGATCAGGCAGCCCACAAAACCATGCACCCTCTGCTTCATGGAAAAACTTCTCTCTATGGAACTGGTCCCTGGTGTCCAAAAGGTTGGGGACCTTTGGCATAACTCATTAAGGCTGCAATCAGAATACATATACCAAGCACCATAGAATTTACTTTAAAATAAACTAAGAAAAAGTGCATAAAATGAGCATTCCCATAAAAGCCACTGTAAACTGAACAACATAAATGCATCTAAGCCTGCTTTAATATGTGTGGGATTTGGGTCATTGGATTTGAATAATGTTGTTAGACTTGTCATAACCTTATTAACCCTCAATATATTATTACTGTATTTGGCTTTCTTTTTCGTGAGGGTTTTTACTATTTCAATTATCACATGAAAATGCTGGCTTGAGATACTTTAAAAAGGGGGGAAAGTCACAATAACAAATAATATAAAAGTTACAACAGAGATAGAAAGATAGCACTTAGGCTTATATACTATTCCATAGTGTTTTATAGCACTGTCTGACTAATTTACAGTGTCAGCATACTGCCTCCAACAATCTGGGTCCATTTTACTAACCTCAGAGGGATGGAAGGCTGAGTCAATCTTGAGCCAGTCAGGATCAAACTCCTGGCTGTGGGCAGAGTTAGCCTGCAATACTGCATTCTAACCACTGCACCACCATGGTTCTTGGATGCCATTCTATTCTAAACTATGTTGGCTAAGAGCCTATGTAACTATGAGCAGGGACTGGATTTGATTAAGAATAACTAATGATATATAGTCGTTGTTTACACATATGAATATTTCATTTATTCTTCAGGAAAAATTCCAGAATAAATTAAGTAGGTTCTTTTATTTCGTAATTTTGGATACTGTTTTACAATTCAGTAAAATTTCATTTTTTTATTAAAGTTCTATAGGAAAAAATGTCTACATTAGATATAGAACTAAACTTTAGGATATTTATGGTTGAGAAACTTTTCATTCCTTTTTTTAATTGATTGTTTTAACATTGAAGAAACCTACCATACTTCATAGTATAGATCTTATGGAAGTCTAAAGGTACTTTATAGGGATTTTTTCTTACAAGGAAGGAAAATAAATAGATAGTCTTCTTTTAGTCTTCTTTTCATCATAAAACTACTATTGATTAGCTGCATAGATATTCCTAAATTAATTCTGGCATGAATTATAGTAGAATGGTTACAAGTAGTCCTAAATATAGAAGGAGCTAAGTAATGATAGAAATTTTAACACGTTTAATCTTCTTGTTCATTGAGTAAAGTCTGATTTCATAAAATTATTATACATCTAGTTGTCTATACTTTGTGTATTCTCACTAATTTATCTGATATTAATAACCCTTAGGATACTAAAAGGGCTTTTTTAAGCCAGTACAGTGTGTAATTTTGAGGAAGAGCAAGAATATGCTAGGGTCCTTACTCCAAATAAATAGGTAGGTCTAGGACAAATAAGTGAATATCAAAAAATGCAATTTTGCCTGGGCAAAATTTAACTTCTTTAAATTCTTAATAGCACATTTTAATCAGCAATAATAGTGTCTAGCCACCTTGTTCTTTGTTTGCCTCTTCTGACTATCTTCAATTTTTCCAAGCATCATGGATTTTTCCAGTGCCTTGGGCCTTCACATAGAATATTAAAATATTTAATCTTTAGCTTCATTATTCATGCTTCCAGTAAGGACTCTGATATAGTTAATCCAGTATTGAATGTTTTGTTTTTCTTATGGACTGGTATTCTGATTAATTTTCTCTAGCACTACCAGATCAAAAGCATACATCTTTCTTTATTCAGACTTTATGATGATCCAGCTTTCAAGCCATATATTACAACTGGGAAAACCATGGCCTGACAATATATAGAATTGTTGTCATTATATCTCTCTGTACTTTAATATTTCTAGATCTCTAATAGGCTTTCTCCCAAACAGTAACATCTTTTTATTTTATGTTAACAGTCATTATCCTGTGAATTTTGAAACCTAGGAAGATAAAAGTATTTTACTACTTCAACTTGTCCTCAGTGTTGGAAAATTACTGTCAGTAATGTCCAGTTTAGTTTGTATCCAGCACATTCTGTAAGTTTCTATATCTAGATCAGAGCAAGAACATCTGTACTTAATTTAGCTAGCAAAAATATAGCTTGAAATTTATTTATTAAATATTAGCAGTATCAAAAAATGAACTGGCAAAAATTGGATGAAAGCGGGCAAAAGAAGGGAGAGGGTGAATAATATACAATATAATAATACCTATCTATATTATTTATATCAATAACTATTTCAAAAGCTACCAGTGGCTTTTCCAGGGCCACAGCAAACAATACTGTGAATAATTAGCATGAACAGTCCTAAAAGGATTAGCCTTTAGGTATTCTAGCTTGAACCCTTTTTTTTACAAAATAATTGCCTAATAAAGACAGAAATCTGTAGAACAATGACCGTCCCATGTTCTGCACCATGAAGAAAATAATTTGATGGATGGGCTATTACATCTAATTCTCCACCTATTTGAATTGGATTGGCATTGACTACCTATCTCTGCTGGGGGATTAAATTTGACCAGCACTGCAGCACTGTAGTTACTACTTTTCATTATAATTACAATGTACAGGTAGTCCTTGACTTATAACAGTTCATTTAGTGACCTTCAAAGTTACACTGGATCTAAAAAAAGGACTTATGGCCATTTTTCACACTTATGACCATAGTCTCATCCCCACGTTCACAGGATTTACATTCAGATGCTTGAGAACTGGTTCACATTTATAACGGTTGCAGTGTCCTGGAGTCATGTGATCACCTTTTGCAATCTTCTGACAAGCAAAGTCAATGGGGAAGCCAGATTCACTTAACAACCGTATTACTAATTTAACAACTGCAATGATTCACTTAACAAATGTGGCAAGAAAAGTCGTAAAAGGGGGCAAAACTCCCTTAACAAATGTCTCACTTAATTCTGGGCTCAATTGTGATTGTAAATTGAGGATTACCTGTATAGCAACTTTGGGAAGAGCTCCAGGGGCCACACCCTTAGAGTTACATACTTTATATGGCCTTAGGACTGAGACTGAATTAGAAAGATTCTTCAGGCAATACATGCATTCTGTCTTTGAGCCATAGCCTTGCTCATTTAGATTCAGGGAAAAGATTAATCCTATCAGCTTTGTGCATTTCGTTGCATTGTGATTATGATCCAGAATTTATTTTTAAATCTTGCATGGCCATAGACACACTCATTAATTAGTTTCTATTTAATTCAGTAGCATTTAATATTTAGGGAACTGTGACTTAGAGTACAGTGCCTTTCAAAGAACAAATTTGGAAATGTTTTTCTTGTTGTCTTTAAGCAATGACATATATCTAAAAAATAGGATGAAAAACTATTCTTCAATCTCCTTGTGCCTTTTTGCAGTATTTATCACTGTTGGAATATATAAAATATTAACAGAAAGAAAATACATAATAATTTATATACTTAGATGTTTTAGACACTTACCATTGCAAATTGAGTTTTTTTATCTCAAGATTCTATTTCATATTACAAGGTTTGTCCTATATAATATAGAAAAAATGTAGTTTCCAAGATTGGAAATGTCAAACTATTTTTCTAAATACAATTTTCTGCTAATTCTCCTTTCTCTACAATCCAAAAGAAATTTAATTTTAATTTAATTTAATTTTTCTAAATAAATATAAATCTCGGTATCAATTAAAAATATTGATACCGAGCCCTTTTTGAACTCAGAACAATTCTTTGAAACTCAAGAGATGGAATTTCAAATTCAAAATGGTTTGAATTCAGTACCTTTGCATACCACTACTTCGAGATGTTTATCAGGTTTAAAACATAAATATGCATTTTCTCAAAGATGAAGTGTTATTAAAGAATAAATTGTGCTTTTTTCAATATAGGAGAAATGCAAGTATCTCTTTCTCTCTCTATTTATTTATATTGCAAATTGGATATAGAATAAAATTATACAAAAGATTTAAGCAGCTACTGAATATTGCCAGCAATATGAATGATAGTATCTAAGTCAGGGGTAGGCAACCTTGGCTCTTTTATGACTCGTGGACTTCAACTCCCAGAATTCCTGAGCCAGCTATGATGGCTCAGGAATTCTGGGAGTTGAAGTCCATGAGTCATAAAAGAGCCAAGGTTGCCTACCCCTGATCTAAGGGAACCCTTCCTTCTCTTCAGTTTCCCATGCTTGGTTTGTGCTATAGGTAAGCTATTACTGGGATTCTTGATTTTTGAGCTTGGTTGTTTTTTCTTCAGATATTTCATTGCTAAGCTAGATAACATTAGAGTGCATGAGAGAATGAAGTTTTCATGTTTATATAAATGTTTGTATGTGTGTGTGTGTGTCCACAATTTCGCACCTGTTTGCTGTTCATGTGGTTGTTGGCTGTTATGGAGGATGTGCTCTGAGCTGTTTTCTTTTTTGACATTTGATTAGGTCTTTTAAATAATATGTAGATTGGACTTACTTATGTGTTATTGCTGATTAATTTGTCTGATAGCCAATCTTCCAGGAATATCTTAATTTTTTTTTATTTGGATTGGTCTAGAACACGGGTGTCAAACTCTCTGCATCATGTGATGTGTCGCGACGTATCGCAACTTTTTTTGCATTGCTGGAGCTGGGGTGGGTGCAGCCTCCGTATGATGCAACCGGCCCGTGGGCCAGCAGTGTGACACCCCTGGTCTAGAATGTTGAAATTGTGCTTGAAATTGTTTATGTCTTAAGAGATTCATGAATTTTCAACATGTCTTCTGATTGCCCATTGAATTTCATGGATGCATTTTGTAGGTCTGCTACTTCACTGTCCTATATAGTGGGCTTTGAAGTCTTTACATTATATGTTGTATATGATTCCTGTTTCTTTACTGGGTCTTTAGATTTGCTTAAGACGTTCTGGAAATTTTGTTGATTTTTATGCAGTGATGATGATTAGCACTAATGATTTTACCAAGTTTAGGTGATGTAATGTCTGCAAGAAAACAAAAACAACCAAGCTCAGATGAACACCCCTCATTTCAATCCTGAGCTACAAATATTCTCCTTTACTGGATTTTTATGCTGCAAGGTGTGATAACTTGATACTTGTCTCGGAATCGTGCAAGCCATGGTATTTCCTATAACACTCTATGAAGGAAAATTTGGATTTTGAAGAAGGATATGAAGAGTATTGATGCTTTTGAATGTTGATGTTAGAGAACACTCCTAAGGCAGGACAGCTAAGAAAACAAACAAACTGACCATAAAACAAATCAGTCCAGAATTCTCATTTGAGGCACAAAATGAACAGGCTCAAATTATTCTACTTTAAACACATTATATCACAGTAGCTCTCTGGAAAAGGCTCTAATGTTGGGAAAGGTAAGAAAAGAGAAGAAGTGAGTGATCAGCAACTGGCTGGCTGGATTCAATTATAGTGGCAATGAGTGCACTATTGAAAGATCTGGCCAGTTTAGAGACAGATCATCATGGACAAAATCTATCTATGTGATTGCTAGGAGTTGTTGGCATATAATCAATAAACAATTCCTGACTTGAGAATGGTGGAGTAAAATCTAAGACGGCTTTATTTTTCTTTGTAATCATACTGGTGGCTTTAACAAGGAAATATTAATTGTAATTAAGTATGTTTAAAGGGAATGCACATTCAGCTGAAATTTATCCCTACACCTTTCATATTATGGCAACAAAATACAGTTTTTTTGTCCACTAGGAGTTCAAAGGTATTATATAAATGTTAAAAATTATCTAACAAGAAACTCCTTTGTTTAAAAAAGAAATCTTAAAAAGCCTTCAAAGAAAAGTTTGACAAAAAGAGCTGAAGGTCACTTAAGGCATAAGTTAAATCCATACCTAGAATTATGTCATGATACAGTAATAAATATCATTTATGTGGGCATTATTGATTTTTACAAAAGAAAAAACCATTTAGGTTTTTACCAGTTTGCTACCGTCAGCAACTCTCCAAATATAATGGAGATGGTGTATGCTAGTTTTTCAAAGCTATCTTAGCAGACAAGTGCATAAATGATTTTACAGCCATAGATCCAATATCTTAAATGCTGAGGAATATTTTCCATCTATTAAAGGTAAAATTATTGTTTTCATTATATTCAGTTTTAATTAAGGTTTTCATATCCATAAAGGCCATGGAAATATGATTTTATGCATATGTTTTCCATGGGAATTCATATAGTGTCTTTTCTCTTACTTATAAAAGAGCCAAAATAAGTAGCACTGCCAAAAGCAGTCAATCCATTTTGGAAACATGGAGAATTGCAGCAAAACAGTGAATTCTCCACTACAACAATAACAATAGCTTATTTATCATCCCAAAGCACTTTACAGCACTCCATGGGTGGTTTATTATGGAAGCATTATTTGCATATTACCCCCAACAATCTGGGTCCTCATTTTACCAACCTCAGAAGGATGGAAAGCTGAGTTAACCCCATCAGGATTGAAATCCAGGCTGTGGACAGAGTTTGCTTGCAATACTGCACTTTAACTATTGCATCAACAGGGTTCCAGCAGGATTCCAAATGGCAAGATTATTTTTTAAAAAAAGTTGATCTAATCTTACCAGCTGTATGTTATGACATCAAGCTGGTGTAAAGAGATATATCTGCCAATCATCCTATGTGGAAAAATAATAATCAAGGAATAGCAGCATTAAATCAATCTAAAAAAGGACAAAGGCAAACTACATGAATAGAATTTTAGCTGAAGATACTTGCTTTTTATGTTTCACAGGAGATATCACTTACCTAGATAGCTGAAAAGGAAGCAAAATTTGTCCTGAAGACAGCTGCATACATTGTGAAGTCAGAGTGCAAGAGACAAATTGCCCTCAGAAGGTCCAATACATTTTCTTCAGCTTTGAAAATATCTGACTTTTTAAAATGTTATACAGTTTCTGTGTACAGACAAGAGCGATGCTAGACATTTTCTCCATAAGGCTGTAGGACAAAAACGGACTTCACCCATAAATATATATTGGTATAAATAAATGGAAAGTCATAATATCAGTTATTATCAGGGCGGGGTAAAAATATAATAAATAAATAAATAAATAAAATAAATATTATTCCTCAGAAAAAAATAGATGTTCATATTCTATACCTCTATTAAGAGGGATTCTGGGGCCAAAATCTGACACCAAGTATAGTGATATTAATAGTGTTTAATAGCATGTTATTCAATCTTCTAGTCTACTCTATTGAAATAATAGGTATCCAGGTAATAGATGGCATGGCCCCATCATTAGGCAAAGTAAAATCACAGCCTGCGATAACAAGTTAAGGCACATTAATAGCAACTGTTTTGCATTGATTGCCCTTTAAGGCTTCTTTTTTTATCATAGTGAAAATGTAGATGTTATAACTCCTACATAATCTGGGAATAAAAACTTATCCTTGATTTGAAGATATAAGTATCCTGGGCTAATACTGAACTAAATTTTCTGGCCAAGGAACTCAATAGCTGCTGTATTTGATATTAAAAGCATTGCATTACATGCATTACAGCAAGAATTATTCTATATGTATTATTTAATAATCTTTATTTAATTCATTGAATAAATAAATTAACATTTGCTGTATGATTGGTGCTAAATTCTTACTGAATGGTGCTTCATACTCTTATTTCCATTGCTAGAAAATTTCTATTGTTGAAATTTTAAGATTGTCAGACAAATCCTTGAGTGTTATTGACATATAACTTATTATGAAGATTTATTTTCTTTTTCTTTTTTCTCTGAGGACTGAGTGAAGTGAAGCATTAGAGATCCTTCTCAAGCCATTGAACTTTATGTCATTCTCAGTCAACATTACAAAGATAACAAAATGTGTGTATTTATTTTCAAGTTCAGTGTTTAGAGAACAAGCAAAGCATAGCTGTCATACAGAGGGCCCATTAGCCTCCTCCATGAAGAGTTTTATATTTCTACATTTCCTTGCCAGACTTACTCATTTGTCCCCATTTGCTCAGAAAAAATAAATCAATTTCATCGGCTATCATTTGATTTCTTTCTTCTCTCGGTCTAAAGCTTTCTACCTCTCGCTCCTTTTTTTTTTTTATAAGCCTGTTTCTACTGCACCATATGGCAGCTGAGAGAAGAGTAAAGCAATGATATTGCTTTTAACAAAAGGGCTTGCAATGTCAAAGAAGCTCATGAATGCATGAGACACATTCATGTATAGAAAAGTGCCTCCAGCCTTGTCAGAGGGACTAAAGAGATTGCTGATAGACCTGACATTTCTTTAGATATTTTTCTTAAAGGCAGTGGCTCTGTCTTCAGCTCATCTCTCTTTTATGTATGCCTTGTTTGCAGCTCCTGTTTCCTCTCCCTTCACTTAGGTCCAGTGCCAAAATTCTATTATAACTCGTAACACAGAACACAAACTCAGTATGTGGGATGGAAGAAGTTACTGAATAATAGTGCCTTATCATCTTACCAACAGTTGCTATCATCCCTTTATTTCCAGCACCGCAATAAGCAAATCTCAGTGTGCCCAGCCAGCAAATAACCTAACCTGCATAGTCTGCATGTCTGTAGCGCTGTAGATATCACAATATAAAAATCTCATTGTAAAATGCAGATGATCATCTCTGCCAATTCTTCTTAAAATAAAATGCATTGATTTCTTCTTTGTAATCTAGGAATTACAATAAATTAATTATCAGTGCTTTGTCAATCATCACATCACTTAGAGTTTGGTATGCTGCAATTACAATTCCAGTTTCAGTCATTTTTTTCCTCATCACCAATTCTTTCTCTTCTCATACAGCCCAAATAAATGTTTACACATTTTGGCTTTCTGTAATTCTGTAAAATTACAGGACATGCCAGCTCTCTTGTAAGTGTAGAGCAGGGCTTTTCAACCAGTGGTACGGGTACCATCTGTGGTACATTGGCACCTGGCAGGTGGTACACGGCCATCCTAGAAAAGTGGTAGCAGGAGAGGGGAATGAGCTGAACTGGTGGCAGCACCTCACAAGCCTGAGCGAGAGATGGCTGGAGCTGCAGGGCTGTCAGGGCTCAGCGGAAGCACCAGGATCAGTGCCGCTTTCCAGCTGTTTGGTGCTTCTTCGGGGCTGTCAGAGCTCAGTGGAAGCACCAGGATCAGCGCCAGGCTCCAGCTGGAGCTCGGTGCTGATCCTGGAGCTTCTGCTGAGCCCAGAAGAAGTGCCGATCAGCTGGAATGTTGCAGTATCTCCAGGGTTTTGTGATTTACATTCAGACGCTTGGCAACTGATTCATATTTATGACGGTCACAGTGTCCCAGGGTCATGTGAAGTGACCAAAACCTGCTGCAACCACCCAGCAGATGGGTGGAATAAAAACCAAACACCCCCCACCCCATCTCCGCTGCCGATCCTCAACAGAAATGCTCACAACAATAAAAACCTCAGACAGGAGGAAGAGCGCTGCTGGGTGGGCAGGCAGGTGTCTTGCTTGGCTGTGGCTTGGGGGGCACTTTTTTCAGTGCCATTGTAACTTCGAACAATCATTAAGCGAGCTGTTGTAAGTTGAGAACTACCTGTACTTTATCACTTTTTTCCTTCTTTTTTTGGTCATCAAGTTTTTGACACCTTGCTAGGTGACTGGTGGTACTCAGATATTGCCATATCCTAAAAGTGGTACAATGGGTGAAAAGGTTGAAACGCCCTGGTGTAGAGAATGCATGAGGCAACTCACGGTACTCCAAGACCTATAACTTCTAACTGCAATAGCAAATACTTTTAGAAATGCTAAGTCTACATCATCATTAACATGAACTGTGTCTTCCTTTGTTTAGTCCACACTAAACTAGTCAAATACTAGCAAAGCTAAAATATTCATTAATTCCAAGTTATCAAGTTCATAGCATCCCTGTTCTTCCATGTACAAATTACTCCCCTTTAGTCTGAGTAAGGTAAGAAGGTATGCTTGTAACTGCTAGCTATTGGAAAATTCACAGAAAGAAAATAAAAACTAGTGCTTTCTTCCCTGCTCCACCATCCGTCTATCACAAACACACATCTTTTGTAATCAGCATAATCTGACTGGTTGAAAAGGAGAAGGGTAATGCTTGGGACCTATCCCTGTGTAAAACAACTGACCTTTATAACCTTCTGAAGAATAAAGGGGTTTTTCTGCCCAGCAGGATTACTTAACTTTGTGGAAGATGGAAAGGAGACTGAATATCTGCAAAGGTGTGACAAAAGTTGAGAAAGCATGATTCTATTAAACCTTATTTGACAGAAACATATCCCAGCCCAGTCATAAAGGGAGACATATTTGGAAACATCCATGAAGTTGAAGGAGAATTGAACTATTCTTCAAGCACTGGGGGGGGGGGGAGTAAGATAAGGAGAAGACTTAACCAAGGTTTGGTTCTGAGGTGTGCAAATTTCAGTTTATTGTAGCACGCTTGTTCAGAAAAGCTTTAGTACTGTAATTCACACACGCTTGTTCATGAGCCCTATTGATAATAAGTAACATTGCTATGCACAGTATATCTCTGAGCAACCAGAATTTAGATTAAAACTTTCTACATTTGTGAACCATCAAGGATGTAGTTTAATGCTATGTACATTTTCAGATATTAAACTGCTTTATTTTTTTTAAAAAAGTGTTTAAAAATCATAACCCTGTAGTTATTTATGCAAAGCTGGATAACTTTCCAAAAACTGGAATCTGTAACTTTTTCCAACACCCCACAATAAGTTTCCCAGTAGTATAAATCAATGAACACATGTGCAGTACCCAACAGTGGCATGACTTTTTTCTTAGTGAAAATACAATGAATTAATCTACTCTATGTTCTCAATAGACTTGGAAATATTCAGAATGATTATGCCACTTAAAGGTACTCTTTACTTCAGTATTACACAAACACTGTTTTAGGTTGGTTGTGGAGATATTATTCAGTACTTAGACCATTAGCACAAAATGTTCACAGGGTTTTATTTTATTTCCCTATCCTGTTCAATATCTAAATGAAATTGATAGGGGAATTTATTTGCAACTATATTGATCCTTATTGTACAATTCTAAGGGTTCTGCTTTCTTAGAATTGGACTGGTAATTTTATGCTATAATTTTAATATTGTTTTTGTTTTGTTTTATTTTGTTTTGGTCAATTTTTTTAGTTGCCACCAATGTTTGCCAAAGTAGAAAAGTAAAGCATAAATCCAAGAAATAAATACATAATACTCTTAATCTAGGGACAGGATGTATCAGAAGTTAAAGATGCTGAGTTTGTCAGCTGGAAAGCTGAAGCTCAGATTCAAGACCTGAGCATTGCGCAATGGGGTTAGCTCCCATAGGGTTCGCTCCCATACCTGCCCCCAGTCTTGCCCACCTAGCAGTTCAAAAGTATGCAAATGTGAGTAGATTGATAGGGGAATGGTAACCGTGTTCTGTGCATCTTTGGCATATAGCCATTCTGGCCACCTGCCTAGGGAAAATGCTTCAGACAATGCTGGCTCCCTCAGCCAAAAAACAGAGATAAGCACTGCACCCTAGTCAGACACAACTGGACAGGGAAACCTTTACCTTTACTTTTTACTCTTTATCTGGAACAGTAATATGCTAACTCTGAACTTCAAACATTAGTTGGATTTACTGCACCATCATGGTACAAACAATATTTGAAGCGCCTACCATTTAGGCAAGTATACTGATGAGATGCAAAAAAGCATTATATTCATACAGTACTTAAGCAGTAAACACTATATTTACTGAAACGGCTCTTTTGTTCATTATGTTACTTAGCATCAAAGATATGGCCATTTTCCAGCCACATCTGAGCAATTCACTTCTCTTGTTCATTTGTAGGTAGCCGCTTTAAAAGAAGTGATATAGCTCAGTGCTGTCCACTGTACTAAGCTTTGTCATATGTCAGGAATGTCTATGGAGATTCTCAGTCATTCAGGTCATAGTTATCCCAAAGATGCTTCTTCACAAGGCAACTGGGCTTTCTTGTTTTTCTTTGAAGATGTTTCGCTTCTCATCCAAGAAGCTTCTTCAGCTCTGACTGGATTGTGGGGAATAACAGAGGGATGGAAAAGGGACAGTACAAACCAAGAATCTTCTTATATGAAAAAGGGGGGTTATAGTATAATCAAAGGACTAACAACATTACCCTTAAAGTGTTTTATCAAATCTTGCCTGGTAAAGCTTGCTTGTATTTGATGGACCATTTGGAAGTAATCATGCATACAATTTCTCCTTTACGATCAAAATGGTGACCTTTGATTCTCTAAAATTTTGTCAACGATAACAGGTTGGAAATAACTCCATATACTGATATTAAAGAACAGGAAAATAGAAAATATAAATCTTTTGTAGAAACAGAATAGGTATTTCATCTATTTGAAATCTTATTACCTTAATACAGATTATGTAATGTACATGAAAGCCTACTTTTTCCTGAAAAGCTGTAAGCAGGAACAAGATGAGGTCTATGACTATGAGCATTTGTAAATTTTTACACATTTAAATCAGCAATATTAATTATAGTATAGTAAAAAGATACAAATGTGATCTTCAAATGAATGATGTACAGTATCCAGGGAAATTTGAGGCCGGTGCCTAAAAAAAAGATTAACTTAAAAACAAGACCAAATAATAAGACATGGTAAACCACCAAGGTTAACCAAGAGAAGAAAACTATATTAGGAAGTGTGACTATATTTTTTGTAGTGATGAATGCACTTCTTGTCATGTCAGAGAGCCAACCAATATTGATCTAAATGATTAACTCTAGAATTGGAAAGATTATTTTAAAAGATGGGGAAAAGTGTTCAGGAATTGAATAATAAGTCAATAGATACCAAGAGTTTTGTAAAGGAAAAGGCTTATGAGATGTTAGAGTTTTAAAATCAAATAAATAAGTGTTTAATATTCTTTGTTCTTTTGGATCTATCGCAAGGTTTATGTCATTATAGAACAATATGTGCTATTAATTGAGCTTTTGATTAGCCAAATAGTTTGGCCTCTCTCAGCCAATCAGCTGAGATTCTATTATTCTTCATATAAAATAATCTGTATGAGCAATTTCCAAGAAAGTACCACAGTATGTCACAAGAAGCTGCCAACTGGATGCTTTTACAAAGCACAATCTGCTTGTGCCTTGCACCCAGCTGGTTGCTTAAACTAAAAAATTTCCTGTGTTCAGCAGAATAGCAAATTAATGTGGGCAAGAAGGGTTAATATCTTGTCCATTTTGTATAGAACTAAAGAAACTATCTTCATGTACAGTTGCAACAATATGCAAGAAAGAAGAAAAAGAACAATTATGCTACTGCTCCCTCCTCCAGTTTTGTAATCTTCCTTGCATTTTCATCTTTTGAAGTAGAAGTTTATACTCATGAATGTACTCTGCATGATACAGAAATCAAAGCTTGTTATAAATCAAAGGAATTTCTTATTTAAGAAGTTTGCCCTCAATGTGAGAGAGACAAAGACATGATGGTCGGCTGATCTAACACATTGGTTCTCACTTTTTATTCTCATTGTCACTAAATTTTAGAATTCCTCTAGAGAAACTATGGTACACTGCAGTTATTACTGCAACCAATACATTTAGATTCTTTTAACATTGTTTTCCAATTCCCCTATCCTTTAAATTCTACCCAAACTTTCAGATGTAGGAGTTTTCAGGAACAAAATACACAAAAGGCTGAAATAAATGGGGTGATAACCCTAACTGGCTTAAGAGGGATAATTTTCTACTAAAATAGTATGCTACAGGAATGTGTTACCTTGACCAGTCATATTAGATACACAGTCATATCAAATTAATAGAATGTCTAAATTTAAACACTACACTAAAGCAGGGGTGTCAAATTGCCGGCCCGCAGGCCAGACACGTCATGAGGAAACCGCGCCACCCCATTGCTGGCAATGGGGGAAAAGCTCCGATACGTCGTGCGATGTCACGTGACATTGCGAGTTTGACATGTCTGCACTAAAGCATAAATAGTGATTTACAAACCACAATGGCTGGGTTCATAAACATGTAATGCAAAAATTTAAGAAACCATAGGGTGGGTTAAATTTACATGAACTTATCCAATGTGTTCAGGTTTATTTTTAAGAAATGTATAAAGAACTGTGGCCTAAGGCTGTTTGGATTGTAAATTGCTACACTAATATCCATTAACATATCAAAGGATTTAATTATCTCCACCTAATATAGTAACCAGCGTGATATTGCATAGCTATTCTCAGGCTAACAATAGTTTGGAAAGTTCCAATGGAATTGAACTATAAATTTGCCAGCCAAGTTATAAATATTATGTTCTAAATTAGGAATAGAATGTTTTTCACAAAGTAATGAAATCTAAGCCACCTCTTTCTTGCAATTACCCTAATTTTATTGTAATTCAGATCTTTTTTGCATCCAATAGATTTTTAAAAATCCAAGAAACTTTCAACAGACAACAAAGTAGACAATGTTGTCCTTGGTGTTCCTCAAGCTTGGTTAAGCTTAAACCTTTTAAGTTTTACATTGTATTTCTGTTTGCAACAAAACAGACACCACTCAGAATGTTCAAAATCATGGTATCACGATTAGCCAAGCTCAAATGTGGGTCAAGTGTTCCGTCACAACCAAAAAGTCAGTGTATTTATTGGAGCTTCCTCCTCATAGCAATATTAATCCTTATTACCTGCATCAATCATAAAAAGGGAACAGTAATTGCTTGGTAATGCATAAAAAGATCTGAGAGTCAATAACTATCACCTGGATGAAGTGCCAGAATTCAGAATCCTTCACCATGCTGATCATCCACAGCTATGTTTTGCACATGATCATATGAAGCCTAATATATGTTGAGTTACCTTTTTACCCTCTCTTCCATGCATGACAGCTGCTTCAATCACTGTGCAGGTGCTATCCTCTGTTTGAGAACAGGTATTTAGTTATTGGTTGATGATATGAGCTGCCTATGCCTGAAGTAAAAGGATGTCAATGATACCTAAAAACAGTTGCTTAATAACTCCTGTGGTCAAAATGCACTCAGTATCTTTCCCTCTATTAATCCATACCTTGCAGGCACAATGTAGCATAAAGCTCAAGCTCAAAACTGAAGTACTCCTACATTACATTGCTGTCTATTGCACAGCATAGTCACTTTTGTGGTAATGAGTAGCCTAATAGTGCATCAAAAACCATCAACAGTTTTAGGAGAGAACAGCTCCTTTTCCTGATCCTCACTGTCAGTTCCTGAGCTGATTAACAAACAAGACTTGGCAAAAAGCAATCATCATGACCTCATTCACTTTGGAAAGTCCTTACCTCAGCACTGAGCCCTTCTTCAACCTCAATAATAAGAATGTCACAGGTTGGCAGTACTACTGACCCAAGAGGAAGCAAGCATATTAAGTAAATCAAGCTTTCTTACATCCATCACTTTCGTCTTCTTTGATCAGCAGATCTTAATCTGATGCGCCTTCCAATTTCCTCCATACAGTAACTGGCCAACATTTGCCAGATATAGCTTTTCTGAAGGAAAACAAATGTTGAATGTATTAACTAGCCTCAAGTGACGGTTGGAATAAACACAAGCAAACAAACAAAAAGAAAATGTTTTTATTTAATGTCTATATGATTGTATTTACGTGTGTCCAGCAAATAGCAATGTTATCACAACTAATGTATGCATAATCACTAATGGAAGAATTAATTTGCCCCAAAGCAAGCAAGCCTTATTTGTAAGGCAGTTTTAATGGTAGGATAGATTTGAAAAGCAAATTTGTCTGATCTACTCCACCATAGAAATTTAAATCTGAAATTGGATAAGGAGAACAACTGAACTACCATAGATCGGGGCTAAGGAAGGTGGTTCATAACTAGAAAGCCAGTTACACTCACCAGCAGAAGTAAGAACAGTGAGTCACAACCTAATCCATTTTGCTTAACAACAGTCTCAGAACCAGACTGATGCCTCAGTGTGTAATGCATTTCTTAAATGCATGTTGTTTTGCTCCAATAGTCTACCTATTCCAACCAGATCACACCATCCAGTCTAAAGAAATAGCAGTAGATGTAGGTGACCAGCACTTATTATTATACCACTAGAATCAATAAAATTCGAAGTACAATAGTCCAATACAAGAGGAAAGATAACATTTCCTCAAAAAGAACCACACAGGACCTTTAAAATAATACTGCTTGAAAAAGGTGCTGCTTGCTTCAATTTTAAAACACAACAGTGCTTTAAAGACTGGAGTGCTCAAAACAGCCATTTTAAGCTTAAACTGATTAATATTTGAACAATTTTTTACATCCCTGCTCTTTTTTTCTCTCTTTTCATCTAGTGAACTTTTGTACTCTAAATTATTGATGTATAGACTCAATTTACACATTGCATAAAGCCACAACATTGTTAATTACATTTTGTGGAATAAATCACAAGTTGCTGAATTCACATTGCCCTAATCATAAAAATAGGAAATGCAAACAGCAGGGAATGTATTTGCAATTGCTTAATTTACAAACAATCATGGATTTGCACAAATATTGAACTTATTCACATATTGGTAATACATAATGATTACATTTCTACAGGTAGTCCTTGACTTACAATTACAACTGAGCCCAAAATTTCTGTTAAGTGAAACATGTGTTAAGTGAGTTTTGCCCCCTTTTTACAACCTTTCTTGCCACAGTTGTTAACTGAATCACTGCAATTGATAAGTTAGTAACCCAGTAGTTAAGTGAATCTGACTTCTCCATTGACTTTGCTTGTGAGATCACAAAAGGTGATCACGTGACCCTGGGACACAGCAACGGTCATAAATATAAAACAGCTCCCAAGCAGCTGAATTTTTATCATATGATCATGGGGGTACCGCAAAGGTCATAATTGTGAAAAATGGTCATAAGTCACATTTTTCAGTGACATTGTAAAGTTGAATGGTCATTGAATTAACTGTTGTAAGTCAAGGATTTTTTTTCCTTTTTGACCAGTACGTGTGTGGTTATAGTTATTCCTGTTATCTTATACAGACTACCTTATTCTGCTCTCTGTTCCCTTGCTTATGGGTCTTTTTATGCCTCTCTATATTTCTCAATCAGTGTACAATCTCTGGTATCAGCATCTGCTGAGTCACTTAATTTCTCAGTTTCATCATCTTCTCTGCTATTATACCAATAGTATCACATGAATACCAAGGACTGGAACCCTAAACACCATCCCTAAATGTTCACATCATGAAACAGGCCATAAAAGATGCATACACTGAAGCCAGCATTTTAATTCAGCTTGAAAGTTTATTGCTAAAGATGCAGTGGTCACAGGTATTGCAGTCTTGTTGTTATTTGCTGAGATTCAGTTTCAATTTGTTTCATCCCATGCAGCTCAACAGCCTCTAAATACCAGATTAAACTTCAATATCATCTGTGGCCCACCTGGAGTGACAATATATATTGGAATATTATCAACATACAGACAATACCTCTACCTAGACTGACAGATGATGGCTTTATTAGAAGTTAAACAGCAAAGGGGAGAGACTATCTCCTGTGGTATTCCATAATGAAACAACCACATGCTCAACCTCTCCCCCATGGCTATTGACTAGAATTGTCCACTTAGGTATCACCCCTGCAGTGATAATGGTCGCTTGTTAATCACTTACAGGATTGTTCAGACTCCTCCAGTCATAGGGATGATAATATAATAGCAATAAGGTCTTATATCATCTTAAAAACAGAGAGTGGGAGTAACATATGAAGCAAGAAGATCTTTAAGGGAGTATAGGGAAATGGCCTCATTCCAATTACATTTTCAAGTAATTATGTTAGAAGACAAAAAGACAAAAAAGAAAAATACAAAACTAAATGTCTATGGGCAGATTATGCTAGACCGAAAAGAAAATTTACAAGGTGAATTAAAGGACACTGGGGTTACTGATATCAAAATGAATGGGAGAAAATGGTAGAGACAAAGCATATCAATACCACATTTTTCTGGGAGTGAAAATAGAGCACGGGGCTGCATGGGGCTGGACCCTGACCTCTTTCTTAATAAATGAATAGAAATAAAAAAACACAAGCACTCTAAGTATTTTGCAGTTCAAAGGAAATTTTGCCAGTAAGAAATATATTCCAGAGTTGAGAGCACAATCCCAGTTGATTATCCCCAGCCCTAGCCCGATATGAGTTAAAGAAAGATGTTTTTAGAGCATCAGATCAAGTTGTTGAAATGAGTCAAGTAATGTTTTCATGATCTTACAGTACTATATGCTTGTGCATTTTCAAATATTGTTTCTATCAGCTTTGATTGTTATGCAATGATGAGAGCTAATAAACTCTACTTCAGCAATACCTGGTAGGCCAAAGGTTCAATATCTCTCAGCAAACTATTAGTCCTCATCCGCTGAAACAAAGGTTAAACATATGCAGTTATATTTCTTTGGCTTTCCCCCACCCGTTTCCTTTTCCTTTCTCTAATGCCTTTATTGTGTTCTCAAGGCATGGATATAGGGAAATTAGCTTCTTTTACTTACTAACTAAAACATAAGGTGACCAACTTTTTTACAATGAAAAGGAGGACACAAATAAATTGAAGAAAAAAATATCATAAATAAAAGAAACATTTTATTCATTGCAACAATAATACAGAATACACTATAATATGATAAATGCATAATAAAAAACATTTGTAACAATAACATTTTATATTGTAATTATGCTTACATGCCTATTAATTATTATTTAAATGAGTACTTTTCCATTGAATGAATATTTTTTGTCAATGTATCATCTTCTAACAATATATT
>NW_015386526.1:262094-280388 GCF_001527695.2 Protobothrops mucrosquamatus
TACTGATTTAATAATAGCCTCGCATTTTGTCCTGGTGCATGAAAATTTAGCATCGTGAAACTTTTTCAATAATTTAGTTGTACAATCCATACTACGAAAACTTTGATTGTGAATTATGGTATGGTATGGAATGCAAATGTTCCCTCCATTGCAGCTAACTGTTTTTCATCTTCAGAATACTTTGAAGTTTTAAAAAAACGTGTTACTTTACAACTGGAAGCAGATGCATCTGATGATTGCTTATGTTTCTTGGTGGTCAAGTGTTTTGTAATAGCTGCTCTGCCCCCAACTGCAATACAAAATTATTTGTTGCAAATATTGCAGAAAACAATGTTATCCTTCTTTGATGTGATGAATGGAAATTCCTTATTCAATTTATTGTTGAAATGGCATTTCCTCTTTTTTGATTTTTCCATCCCTAAATGGAAGTTAGTCTCCTCCAGGTATCTTCGGGACTAACTAGGAGATGGTGTAGTTGGGTAGCAGGGAGGGGTGCAAAGTTCCTGCCAATTCACCTTCACTGCAGACAACTTGCATGTGCAAAGTTTGCCGGCCAGGTGTTTTGGTGCGCTCAGCAGCAATTCCTATTGGCTTTCGAAAACCAATAGGGGGAGTAGCACAGCTCATGCAAAAGTTGAAAAAAACCATCAAAGAAAGGTGCCGGAACGCCGTTCTGAGCGTTCTATGAGAAAAAAAAAAAGCCCTGCAGATTAGTCTTCAAATATCGAAAAGGAGGACATGTAGGAGGACACTTTTCGAGGGAGGACAGAACTCACAAAAGGAGGACTGTCCTTCCTAAAGGAGGACGGTTGGTCACCTTAAGATGTGCAAAGATAGCACATTTCTTTTTCTGGCCGTCCAACCTTGATTACAACTTCATTTTAAAAAAATGTAAGTACAGAATCCTTTAAATTTGTATAGATCTATGAGCTGGTCTTTGGAAGGCCCACTTCTGACATCTTTCAATGTCCTTTCAATGCTGATTATTCTCTTGATGAGTTTCCCTTGCTCTTTTATACTTAACTGCATTTTTCTTAGATCATCATAACAGGCAGAAATCCCTTTATAACCTTTATTGCTTCTATAATAGCTAAGCATTTCTCAACATTTCTTTTTTTAAATATACCTATTATATTTGTAGTATGCATAGGAACACTATTTTCACTTGTTCTGTTTTGTAATCAATTTTACAAACACTAATAATAGAATGTTTATGTAAGTATCTGAAATATGAAATTTACAGAAAATATTTTCACATTTAATGTAAGGGAAATTAAAAATCAGAATACAATGTTATGGAAGTTACAGGTCAGCAAAATGTTAGATTCAATAAAAAGAGATTGAAAATAAACTACCAATATCATACTAAATTTATACAGTACAAGTTGTAATATGTTCACACTTGTAATATTGTCAGTCTCTTCTTATCACATGTTATAAAAATAATATTTTATATATGAAAAAGTGCAGTCATTCCCACCTTCCACTATATTGGGCTGGTGGGAGGGAACAGTTGCCTTTTCACTGGCCCAAAATCACCCAGCTAAGGCATGAAAGCTAGCTAGGTGATTTTGGGTCCTTCCTTTTTTCTCATACCAACCCACCTCACCAGATTGTTGTAGGACTATAGGAGGACAAAATAAAATTAGGTATTCTTTCATCCTCCTAATTATGTATAAAAATAAGAAATGTGGACTATAAAAATAATAAAATAGCAATAGCACTTGGACTTAAATACCATTTGACAGTGCTTTATAGCCCTCTCTAAGCAGTTTACAGAGTCAGGATATTACCCCCAACAATCTGGGTCCTCATTTTACGAACCTTGGAAGGCTGGAAGGCTGAGTCAACTTTGAGTCTGTCAAAATTGAATTCCCGGCAGTAGGCAGAATTACCTTGCAATACTGCATTCTAACCACCATGCCACCAGGTTTCTTATAAAATAAAATATAAAACAAAATAATAAAATAAATGCAAGTAAGAGAAATAATAGGCAGGTTTAGGCAACTCAGTAGTCTTCAGATCATGCTGTGTGGTGAATGGTATGATATCATGAGAATCACAGGATATACTGTATGATGGTCATTAAGTTGCTGATTTCATTTGGGATTGATAAAATGATATGAATAACTGAATAAAATGCTTCCGTCCCCTCACAAGGACTTATCATTTGTTATCACACATTCACCTGAGTAGTTGAGTGCTGAAAACTAATCTCTATTCATCCTTATTATCTTTTCTACTTCTACACATTCAACTGGAATCTGAAAGTGATTTCAGATGCATTGCATTGAATACTAATATAGTTCTCTGTCTGATCATGAACACTAATGTACAAGTTAATGGATTATGTGAATGCCTGTACTCATCTTCAATTGGGACTGCCTTTGGGTTCCCAACTAATCACATAAAGATTAGAGAGAATAATAGTGGGACTAGGACACTTGTCTGTTGTCTACCAAGTTTCACATCTTTGTGTATTTAAGCAACTGCATAACCACTAATGAATCTGAGTATTAGTATCAGCTTTTCTCTATTAGTAAATTTAATCACCTTTCTTTTCTTTCTTTCTTTTTTTTTGAGACCAACAGAAACATATAATGATATGCTGTGAAGTAATGTATCTTGATTTTATCATTATTTGTTCTGCTATTAATATTTTAAGAAATCAAAAATCAAGCATTTATATAAAGTCACCCACAGAGTGTAAGCGGGTTCATTTAATATTATATTTTTCTGCTACATTGGAAATGCCATTGATGAGTGCAGTTAAAGTATCAAAAATCAAGCATTTATCTGTAATCACCCGCGGAGTGTAAGCAGGTTTATTTAATATTATATTTTTCTGACACACTGGAAATGCCATTTATGAATGCAGTTAAAGTTTCTTTCAAGGGCTAAGTGGTTCAGGACATTCTTATTATGATGGATCTCAGGTGTATTATTTTGCTTCTTTTCCTTTTTATTGCTTGGCAATTGTCCTTTGCTCAACAAGTATCAGGAAAGATAACTATGACAGCATATATTGTTCCACAGTGCACACTTAATGAGCAACGGATCCACTTTGCATACCTATTAAAAAAACTAATGATAGACTTTAAATCATGGCAGTGAAATTTGCTTGCATTTGCTGAAAATAACATGAAGTAGCATTTGGATAGTGCTTTTAAAAGAACAGCACAGTAGCTTTTGTTTTAGAAAGACAATGGGCAAATATATGAAGCAAAGAATTATGGGTAGTGAAATCTGTCAGAATAAAGCATCAGTCATAAACACAGTTGCTCACAAAACCTAGTGAGAGATTTAATTTTTAAAAAGCAGTTAAGGGGTAGGAGTAAGAGTTGTTGGTTGGTATGATCTCTAAATATTATAGAGAAGTTTTGCTAATCATTGCTTGGCCAAACCATGGACTTAGGAAACATGGAAATAGCAGAATTTTAAATTCATTTTAGTATAGACACTCTGAGATGTTTCTTGGCTCAGACTTGAGCTATAAAGATAGACTTTTGCCATGAGGTTATTTGAATAATCTTGTGTAAATTATTTGTTTTCAGTCTCTTCAACTGTACAAAAAATAATGATAATAACAGTTATCCCATCCTATCCCACCCTGTTAAAATTTTGCTTTGAATTCTTTAAAAGGATACTGGTGTAAGATAAATTATTATAAAAAACAAACAATACTTACATATTTTTTCTCTCTGATATTGTTTCCTAGACCTCACATTTAGGGTTATATCTCACAACCCAATGTGAGAAGCTGTAATTTTAATATATACTTTTTCAATCTAAGGGAAATTCAGTTTATTACATAAAACAGATGATTGTATTTTATTGATATAAAGTCTAACAATTGTATATGACATTTGTTTTCTTATATTTCTAACCATATTGCCAAGATTTCTTTTGAAAGATCAGAATAGTGCTATGGAAATGATAGTTGGACCTTGAAAAAGCAGGAGGAAGAGTATTGACACCTTTAAACTTTGACATGGGACAAGACACCTAAGAAACTAGCCAAAAACCAAACAAATGGATCCCAAACAAATCAACCTTGAGATCTAATTTAAGACACAAATGATCATGTTTAAATTATCCTACTTCAGACATATTTTATAAAGATCATGCTGTCTGGAAAAAGTTCTAATTCTGGGAAAGGTAAGCAAAGAAGATTATCACCAGAAGCAAGGTGGCTGGATTCAGTTATAGTAGCAATGAGTGCATATTGGAAGACCAAAAGGACCAGACTGAGGACACATTGTCATGGAGAAGATCTATTTATATGGTTGCTAAGAATTAACACATGATTTGATAATGCATATGCAATCAATCTATTAATCAATCAATCAATCAATCAATCAATCAACTGTTTTATTTAATATGCAGCACAAACAAAATATTACCAGAAATTATAATTAAAGTTTATTTGAATAACTCAGTTGTATGGATATCCAGGAGAGATCACAAACAAGGCTGGAAATGAGGCTAAGAGAAATATTATTTTTTCAGTTTATGCATTAAATGTGTATTAAGTATGCATGCAGTGAATACATTAAGTATATATTAAGTACACACACTATGTGGAAGAACTATTCAAATAGATGAATTGAATCTAGCCATACAAATCAGATTAGTGAATAATGATATTTGTTTTACCTTCTCATGGAAATTTAAATTTAGGCATTCAATCTTCCATCTGATTAAACAAATCCTTTAATGAAAAACAACACTCAATAAACTATGCCATTTAAAATCTGATGTTCTACAGTAGTGGTCCCCAGCGTTTCCAGCTTGGCAGTCAGTGGGGGGGAGAGGAAATGGTCCTGTGTGAGTGGCAGGCCCACGTGTCAGCACTCACAGCTCCATTTGTGTAAGCAGCAGACGCACACATATACGCTCACACAAATGGAGCTACGCATATAAGCGTGAATACCCCCTCCCTGCTCATACAAGTGGAGCTGTGCTTGCACACACGTTTGCTTGCCACTTGTGCAGCCCAGTTCTGAACAGGCTGTGGCCCAGTAGTGGGGACCTCTGTTCTACAGTAACCAGGACATCCTGCAAGATTACATTCCAGAAGTGTGAAAGGCTCACTGGCACACAGGGTGATGCAAGTGTGCAAAAACTCTAGATTTGCATTATCAGTAAGACTTACTCTCAAATAAATATGCTTGTCTTGATATTAGCCAAAATTTAGACCAGCTTATTGAATATGTTTAATTTTATTTTATAATAAACCATTTATTCATTGGTAAAGGATTGTTGCAGGGAAGGGATGTTTGTCTAAAGCTTCACACCCACATAAATATGCCTTTTTCATGTTTCACATCACCTCTCATGAATTAAACCAAGAACACCATGAAATAATAGCATTCTTTGGTTTCTTTTATGAATTTCCTTTCCATTATCCTAGCATGTATAAAGAGGGCAAAAAAGTATTTGGAGCATGACTTTCAAACAGTTCAATTATCATGTGAGCTTTCTGCATAGAGTGGGTAAAAAGAGAACCAACTATATAAAATATAGCTGATATTATATTAACAAAGTGCTTTTTGAAAAATTCTCCCAAGTCAGTCTAATGCATTTCTAAAGGATGAAAGCGTCATACATCAAGATCTTTTAAAAGAAAAAAGAAGAAACAGTTTAATTATTAAAGTGGTGCTATCAAGCTGCCTGCCTCGAGAGAATTCTTTAATTTTGTGCATTTTCTATACTGATAAGGAGATGTGATGTAAAATATTAAATGCATTGCCTCAAAATGCTTCCTGAAAGATCCTTGCAACTCTTTTCCTTTTCGTGCTGTTCACAAGGCATGTACATGTAGCAAATAATTAAGAAAGGAAAGGCAAACAGCTTCCTTTGATATTCATTTCCACTGAAACAGTGCCAAATGTGCTGTTCAAGGGGACTCATCTGAGTGTCCATATAGGAAACAGAATGTCTGCTCATTAAACTGCAAGAAGTCAAAAACAATTATTAAAACTGTGCTCAGTACTCCTGCCAAGGAAAGCTGATTTTTGGAATAGTTAAAACTGCATTGAGATAATTCCAAAAAAGGATTATAGAATAATCATGTAAACTGCCTTAAACCCAAGCAACTGGATGATGAAATAAAGCATAATCATGAATTATAAAAACTCAACGTATGAAATACTGAACTCCAGGTAGTGTGGTCTTTATATTTTATATAAAGTGGACATTATTAGAAGTGAGTAAATGCCAAAGCCATTTAATCTCCTAGAACTGACCCCATTATCTTCATCTAGCAGATGATTCTAATTTGGAAGATATATGGATAAAGACCACATGGACTACTCCAGACAGTTGCCAGGATTCAAAATGAAATCAAAAGTGTGCATATACACACAGACACAAAGAGGCTAAAATTATTTATTTATTTAATTAATAAATAAAATATAGATTTCTTATTGACATCAGCTTTTAAATATTTAGAAAAAATAAACATAGCTCAAATATATAATGATAAATAGGAGCAGAAAGGTATGTAGGATAGCTTTGCTGCCTTGAATTATTTGTAAAAATAATAAAGGTGGGATACAGATAGATAGATAGATAGATAGATAGATAGATAGATAGATAGATAGATAGATAGATAGATAGATAGATAGACAGACAGACAGACAGACAGACACTTATATTTGCAATGTGGAGAATAGAACTAATTACTAAATTAATTAATAATAAAAAATGTTGTGATTCTTCCAAGCAGATTGACAGAAACTCGCCAAACTAAAACATGCTAATACTCCCATAAAGCATACACAGGTAATCCTTCACTTAAATCAATCATTCAGCATCTATTTGAAATTATAATAGCACTGAACAAAGAAACTTATGACCCTGCCCAAAGTTATGGTTGCTGAAGTGTCTCCAGTCACATGAACAAAAATCAGGTGCTTGGCAATCTGCCTACACTTATGACTCAGTGCCATCCCACCTATCTTCCTTCCTTGAGCCTATTTGTCACCCCACTGGGTCCCACACCTTTCTCCCCAAACGTTGTCTGGCTCAGCCCACTTATCATAGATCTCATTTGGGAATCAGCTGACCCCACCCCCATGTAGCCTTCCTACAGGGTTTTCCACAATGAATTTCAGTTGCTCCCCCAAGTGAAGCTTCCGCAATGTAATCACATTGTAAGTCCAAAAAAGAGACGACATCGCATGCCAAAAGTAGATGGATAGTCCTGTTCTCCTTCCTAAAGATGAACTTGGAAATCACCTTCAATCCTTTCTCAAGAAAGAGTTCAACCCAAGTTTTGAGATCAATTATTTAAGAACCTCACTGCACTCTTAACATGGGGCTGACCTACTTAAAATAGAAACTTCTGCCTAGATTTTTATTTTTTCCTATTAATTTAAAATTCTTCCTTTTTGTCAGCCAACTTGGCCCCTTTAATTATAACCAATAGCTTTCAGTTTTCCTGATGACTGGTAATATATGTCAAACTGCAACTTTATGGCTTTTCATGGCCAGCAATTATCCTTGTGAGCTATGTATGCACACTAGGTGATCTCAAACAGTGGGTCAATAATTCAGAGCTACAAGCTGGTTTAGCAGTTCTATCTAGAAACATCTCCCTGAGCCACTCTGGACACCTTCTCCAACCAGCCAGATTCTTTAGTTGCATAACAATTTCACAATTTGGAAGAGTCTATTCTTGTACAGATTCAATGCCCTCCCAACAGCTGTTACTGAAGGGAGGTACCAAAATATTGCCTTTGAGCAGAGACTATGTCCATGCAATGGAGAAATAATTAAAATGATGGAAAATGTGTTTCTAATTTTAGAACATTTTTTTATTTTTTTATTCTAATTAATTATAATTTTCTTGTTTTATTTTCTGGCTAATGCCCAAATAAAAATTGACTGACTGATGGTCTCTCTTTTTCCCTCACTAAAGGCCTGGATGAAGGGTCAGGTCTTCATGCCTTTTATAAACAATAGCAGAGTGAGGACTGTCTGGATCTTGCAGGTAACCTCACTGCTTAGGGCAGGTACTGCTCATAGAAAAGGCATGCTTCTGGGGCTCACATTCTTTAATTAAATGAATGTAGAGTGTGCTAACCCTGCAGAATTGAATCATCTTAGCAGATGTCTTAGGAGGCATACAGTCACTCAAGTAAACAGGTCTTATGTCATGTAGGGCTTTATAGTTAATAAGCAGCACCTTAATAGCACACAAAAGCAAATTGACAACCAGTGCAGCTTGCAAAGACCAAGGTATGTCCATTACTGATGCCATCACATTCTGGACCAGGTGAAGCTTCTGAGTGGTTCTCAAAGGCAGCTGCATGTTGAGTTCATTGCACTGGTGAAGCATTAATATGAGTAGGGTATGAGAGAGTTTCTGAAGACCCCACCATTTAGGAAATGATACACTAGATGGAATTGTACAAAGGTTTTCCAGTATCAGCTAACATCCACTATTTGGAAAGGAGCTGCAAGTCCAAGAGGTTCCTCGGATTATGTACCAATTTTGAAGAGGGAAATGCAACTTCATGTAAGGTCAAAGATGGAATATTCCCAAATCTTTGCAGTCAAAACACCTTTAGCCATTCAGGCTTGGTGGAAGAGAATCAAAGACATGTACTGATAAAGTACACTTTGCTGTCCTGGAATCAAAAGATATAAGTGGGTTTTATTAGCATACTGATGATACTGAATCTTAAATTTGCAGATGACTTCATGCAGTAACATTATGTAGATATTAAAAAGGTGGAAGAGAGACTAGAACCCTGTGGCACTACACATTGTAAGAACCTCAGGAGGGATCTCTCTCCCCCAATCAAAACCAACTGAAACTGGATTCAGGGAAAGTAAAAGAATCACCATAACATCGTGCTCTAAGTTGTTAACCCACAAAATCAACTCAGGATGCTATGGCTGATCTATAACGAGCAGCCAAGAGATGAATGAGCACAAGGAAGATGTATATATACATCTATACCAGCTCCACTACAGGTCACTGACAAGCACAACTAAGGCTTCTTCAGCACTCAGCATTTCAGTATATGCTGGAGGAAGTTTTATGTAATGGAATACATCAATGCTCTTGAGGAGGGAGGGAAAGAGTTGCTGCCTAGAAAACAATCTGACTGAGAGACAGGAGCCCCCAGAACCTTGTCAGAGAAAGAAACTGAAGAAAACCTACCCAAATGGATCAAGCAGTTAAAAGTGGTGGCAGTTGTATTTCAGACTTGCAAGATTCTATTAATGTAGCCTTATAACTGGGGTTCCCAACCTGGGGGTGCAAGATGATATTCCAGGGAGTGCAAAAACTTGGGTTTTCAAAATTATAATTTATAGGCATAATCCGTTGCCATTGTTTCGAACTTTTTGTAAGGGGTGCGAGAATA
Source organism: Protobothrops mucrosquamatus (assembly GCF_001527695.2). NCBI lineage: Eukaryota > Metazoa > Chordata > Lepidosauria > Squamata > Viperidae > Protobothrops > Protobothrops mucrosquamatus. The sequence goes on from NW_015386526.1 coordinate 271,475, forward strand.
TATCAGAAATGTTCTAGGGGTGCAGGGCATAGAAAAGGTTGGGAACCACTGCCTTATAATAAAGTAGGCTTAACTCATCTAACTGAGTTACCTGGTATACCGTATATTCCGGCGTATAAGACGACTGGGCGTATAAGACGACCCCCAACTTTTGAGAAGATTTTCAGGGTTTAGAAAGTCATCTTAGACGCCGGAAAATACGGTACCTAGGACAATTTATGACTTTTACTATAACCATGATCTTAGAAATTATCTCTTACCCACATGGCAATTAATAATTGTTGAATTTGTTAATTGTAATAAGCATTGAGTTTATAATAAAAATTATGAGAATGTTTACCTCTTCTTTAAAAAAATTAATGACCAACGAAAGTTAGGCTGAATCATTAAAAATAGAAATGTTATGGAATTTTGATAATCAGAAGGATTGCAATGTAATTTCATTTATCACATGTCACATATAGAAAATGCTAAAAAAGAATAAATGTGAGAATAATATCCAAAAGTTGTTTTATAGGAATACTAAAATTTTGTTCAGAATTTTAAATTCTCTATTTTTATGTAAGTCTTTAGTATCAAGATCTTTAGTATGTAATATTCTAATACTCATTAACCAGACTTCATCTTTAATTTAGTGAAATTCATCTTCTTATATTTTCTTTTGTCAGGAATATTTGTCTTGTCGTATGAAACTTTTTGATTGCCATCATAACTAAATGGATTTGCTACAGCATATTGAAGAAGCTAAAATGATTAATATTTGTTTACTGCCAACTGAATAAAGCTTTAAGTTTATTGATTTATTGAATATATTTAATATAAATTATAATACACCGTAAGCACCAATCTTTAGCCTAATTTAAGATTCATCACCCTTTCCAGGCATTAGTACATATTACAGATGTAGATGATGTAGATGTAGATAGATAAAATATAAATATCTTATATGATCTAATGTAGAAATGTCTCTTTGTGGGTATATGTGGGTGGTTTGCATATATTTGTGTATCATGATAGTCTTGGGTATGCATTGCTGAAATCTGGTTTAATGGCATTGTGTCAGCATTATTTTCTTAGCATGCAATTTTTTCTTTAATTTCTTGATTAAAATATTCCTCTTGAAATATCTTGCTGGCTTCCTTTTCTGGGGAGACAGCTGCATGCTGCTGAAGTTATCTTTCCTGTACAAAATAAATATACCTTGAGATCTAATAGGATGAAAGATTCTCTAAAGTCATCAATATTTTACTTGTTGAACAGGGACTTAATGTTATTCAGGGGAATGAAATTGAGTTTTGCTGGAGAAATATTTTTTATTTCCCTTCACTGCTGTTTAGAGCAGACAGTATTAAAAGTTTAATACTTTTTACAATTGAAATCATATCATTTTTAAGGAACCCTTTAAAACTGTGTAGAGTTGTCTATTGTATTGCTAAGAGATTACTTGCCTGAGCTTTAAGCCAGCCAACTGACTCTCACCATCTCTTCCTCTTCTCTGGGCATTATCTTTTAATGAGAAGTGATATTCTGAATTATTATCTTTCTTTTAATCCATGCCCTGGAATTTAAAATTTAAAATATATGTGAAAATATATTGTAGTAAGCTACAATTACTAATGCATGTGTGCTTTCATTATCTTAGATAGGAAGTTGGAATAATAATAATAATAATAATAATAATAATAATAATAATAATAATAATAATAATAATAATAATAATAATAATAATAATAATAATAANAGATTTATGGGTATGATCAGTGCGTGATTAAGTTTAATACTTCACTGAAAGTCCACAATTGTGAAAATATGAATAAAACAACACATACATGATACATACTGTATTCTAATAATGATCTTACTAAAAGAAACAAGATGAAAAATTTATTGAGAGTCCACCCTATCTTGTTGCAACAGAATAGTCCAACGAAGTATGGGAATTATGCATTATGCACAACAGAAGGAGTTAAATCCTTGGATCAAGGCAACTCAGGCTTGAGTCTGTGTATAATTATACAATCACCAAGTAGCATTTGAATTCTGTTTCTTAGACTTAGGGTACTTGTTGTATGGGAAAAAAATAAGGAAGAGCCCAGGTACCTGAAGAAAGCTGGGGAAACAAGTTAATTAACAAATTAAGTCACTTTTCTGATTTATTATGCATGTATTTATTATCCGTGTGTTCATGTATCCTTTTTAACTATTACAAGAAAAGCTATTTTTATTTATAAGGCCTGTGTAACATCTTTTTCCATATCATTCTTTTATCTTGTCATTTTAAATCCGTATACTAAACATATTAATAAAACATTTCAGTTTTATTCACTTCTAGTTTCTTTTTATGGTGTCACCATGAGGAGCATCTGTATGGAATACTTATAGGCTATCCCAGGTCTTCCCCTTTACATAGGGAGGAATATGGTAGCACCATTTGCTGGCTCATTTCGCTGCAGTCATCAGATCCACATGAAACAAAGCCATCTTCAGTTTGCCATTGGTTCCCTGAAAATCTTGTTTCTTGCTCCATGTGTAGCAGCTTGGCCTAAGGAGATAGAGTGAACGTGCAAAATAAGTATAGGTTAGGAATCGATAATAAGGGGCACAGTGGCTAGCAGTTAAGATATTGGGCTTGTCAACCAAAAGGTTAGTAGTTCAAGAAGCAAATACTGTGTGATGGGGTGAGCTCCTGTTCTTGCCCCAGCTCCTGCTAATATAGCACTTTGAAAGCATGCAAATGCAAGTAGATAAATAGGTACCACTTTGATGGAAAGGTAACAGCAGTCCATGTGCCTTAGTGTATAGTTATGCTGGCCACATGACCACAGAAGCATCTTCGGACAACGTGGATTCCCTTGGCTAAGATATGGAGATGAGCACTGCCTCCTAGAGTCAGACATGACTAGACGGGGAAACCTTTTCCTTTACCTTAGGAATTGATAATCTGCACTTTCCAGACATTTTGACAAATGTCATGCCATGCCATGATATTTGACTATTGTTTATGCTGCTAAGGATTGTAGCAGTTATAATTTGAAAAAAAGTCATAGATAATTAATTTATTCATAAGAAGTAACTCATTGCTTACAGTTTTCACCCTCCTGAATTTTCCAGCATTTCTAAAGTCATTTAATATTTCAGCATTTAATTTTTTTGAACATAAGTTTGATTTTTTTTGGGGGGGGGCTCTGTAGTAGTGAGAATATTTTAACAAGCATAGTTGAGGTATAAAAGAGAGGCCCAACTACACACAGTCGCCCAATGGTTTAGATGCAGCTTCCAGAGAATAATTTATAAAAGGGGATCACTGGTAAATATATAGCTAGGAAAGACACATATGAGATGCAGGTAATAGCAGTGATATTTACCTATATAGAAAAGTAAAGTCAGTTTTGTATGAAGCCAGTTAAATCAACGTATCCCTTAGTAAGGAAATAAAGAGATGCTCACAATCTTTCACTGAGAACAGCTTTTTTGTCAACTCCACTCCCCCAGAAAAAAGCCTTGGCCTTTTATATTATCAAAAAATTTAAACGAATACTCTTTGGCCTTTACTTTGCTCCAGACCAAGTTTCTCTGAGAATTTTTTCTTTCCACAACTAATTTCAAAGCAAACACTGCAGGAGACTGTTGTTCCCTTGTGGGCTACAAGCAAAGTATGCAACCCCTCACAGTTTAGATTGCAATGACTTCCTCTTCCTAACTTAGATTGTTTCTTTAGGGATGAGTATGCACCAGAAGCTTCACAGGAAGTGAAGCTTAACAGATGGCTTTCATTCCAAAGCATACATTCTAGGATGTGTATTCTTTATGTTATTGTCCCAAAAGAGATTGTGAGATAGATGGTTGCATATTCACAGGAGACTATGAAAGTGACTTTAATAGCTTCAATCTGAAGGGTCAAGAAGAGATCACATGTTCAGTTAAGGCTAATTATCTCAGGAAGAATTTGCTAGACTGGTTGCTTCCCATATATCCTGTCATTTTCATCTTCCTACAATTCTTGTTTAAAAGTATTTGTTGGAACAGCCCTGGGGATTGTAGAACTGTAATCTAACATATCTAGAGAACACTGATTTGAAGAAGACTACACAAAGTATATCTAAAGCATTAATCTGTATTCTGCTTTAGACTATATTATTTTCATAGTAAATAATCCTTAGAGTGGAAGTAGTAATATAAATAAATTATTTTGCTTCTTGCTAAAAACTAGTTTTGTTCCAACCAAATATAAAGATTGAACTTTCTGATCAAACTCTTATCTTTAAACATTAATCTGTTGAAGACTAACTGGTTTCTATTTTATATGAATATGGAAACAACTGTTGATGATAAATAGTGATCTATTGGTTAAAAATTATTTTATACTACAATAGTCCAATTGCAATCAATGGGACTTAAATTAGAAAATTATTGAAAGCATGTCTGCCAGGAGCAAGAAATCAGGACCTAGGATAGGGTTCAAGAGTACTACAAGCATTGCATGATACCTACACATAAGAATCTGATCTATAACGGTCTATGAAAATTGGGGCCATATAAGAATAACAGATTTTGGAGGGGTGGCAGACTGGACAGGTCTCTTATAGGATGTAGAGACTCCAAATTGATAATGCATTTGACCCCACTCTTGGGGTGAGCCTGGTCATCTCCTACATCAACTAAATTTTGGTCTGCTCCACAACCAGCAAAGTTTGAGAAAGCAAAATTATAAATAACTTTTGGAAATTAGCAAAAAAGTCCTTATTCTTTGTATTTTTTGAGAATTCAACAACTGATTTCTATCTGTTGTGAGAATGGATTACATATACAAATGTTATTTCGGTGCTCAAGGCTCAGGAAGATGTGCATCAAGGAGTAGATCATAAGTCCCAAGATGTTCCACAATATATTCCAACCTTTGTCAAGGCAACAGTCCAGAAGTGGAAGTTTCCTTGCTGTTTTTATAATATGGATAGGTTTGAATTCCATGGGATTAAATGGTAAAAAGATGGTTCTGGAAAATTGTCCATTGATTGGTGATTGGATGTAATATGTTCTATAATATGTTCTGATTGGTCCACCTTGTTTATCTATTGTGAATCCTATACCAGACTTTGCTCAGTAAATCATATCCAGTTGTGTTGGTAGTTCTGTTATCTGAGTATTCAGTTTCAATAAATTTTCTGACTTTTTGCTTGTTTCATTATTTCTATATTATCTCACTCAAATGTGTGGTTTAAGACCAAGACTAGCTGTTAGGCATTTCAAGTATTGGTTTTCTGTTGTAATTTTATGTTTCTTGACTCTGTGCTTTAACTTAGACACTTAACTTAGTTTACTAATTTAGTTAATTTAATTAATTAATTTAATTAATTTATTAAATTTAGGATTAGGGGGCTGGAGGCTAAAACATACAAAGAATGGTTAAAGGAATTGGGTATGTCTAGTCCAATGAAAAGAATGACTGGGGAGAAATGATAGCACTGTTCCAATATTTGAGGGGCTCCTACAAAGAGGAAGGGGTCAAACTATTTTCCAAAGCATCAAAATGCAAGACAAGAAGCATAGGTTGTAAACTAACCAAGGAGTGAAGCAACCTAGAATTAAGGAGAAATTTTCTATCAATGAGAGAAATTAACCAATTGAATAGTTTGCCTTCAAAAGTTGTGGATGCTCCATCACTGAACACTTTCAAAAAGAGATTGGAGAACTATTTGTCTGAAATGATATAGGGTCTCCTGCTTGAGCAGGGGTTTGGACCTGAAGATCTCTGAGGGCCCTTTCAATTCTATTATTTTATGTGCTATATTCTAACTGGCATTCTGTTTGCCATATGTAGTGTTGCTTGCAATTTCAGCAGTTGATTCTGTATATGATGCCAGTCCTTTTTTGGTGGGTGCTGCAATTCTCCTATCCCCTGCTCTCTTTTTATTCCACAACTGTTAGGTTCATTTTGGAGACCTTGGTGAAGGACTTTACTAAAATCCATTTGAAAATCTAGGTATATTGGATGGTCCCATTTATATTCTATAATTTTCTACAGAGAAACAAGAGTTCTGTCTGTCTGTCTGTCTGTCTGTCTGTCTGTCTGTCTGTCTGTCTGTCTGTCTGTCTGTCTGTCAATCAGTCAAACAGTCCAGTCAGTCTGTCTGTCTGTCTGTCTATCTTACTTGCCACCCATCTTGTCAAAGGCAACTCTAGGCAGTTTACGCTCATTCAATAAATATGCAATATAAAATATTAAAACAATAGAGATCTTTAATTTATGTTATCTTTGCTTAAGAAGGTGATTTCTACAAGATATACATTTCATATGCTTGAACATTTTTTCTTTAATAATATCCTCTACCAGATTAATGAAAAAAAGATTAGGTTAAATACTCTATAATGTCCTGGATTCTTACTCCCTGGGTTAAAATGTTTAAAACAATATTGTTAACTATTTTCCAGCCCTCTAGTACAGAGCCAATTTTAGAACATGAAGATAAGTAACTTCACATCTGAAGAATTCAGAAGGATACTGCCCTTAATTAAAAATCATGCTGGGGAAGTTAAGATTTCATTTGAAGGCATCTACAAGCCCCTAACTTGGAAATGATGGATTACAGAATACGTTTAAAGTTTCGTGTCCTGGATTATATGTAAAAGTTATATTTATGTATCAGACAATGCTAAAAATGAATGTTATTACCATAGAAAATCTCCCAGATGTATTGAAGATCCAAACAATGCCCATAATTAGCAGTGTGACAGTGATGATGCAGTTGGAATGTTGTTTATAGCTACCTAAAAGTGGTAAGTATAATTTCTGGGCCAGCCCAAAGTTAATTATATGGTAGCACTAACAGTGGCAACACTGCCAACATCACCAGTAATAGAATACAGAAGAGAGTCCTGGACTTAACATAATGATTCATTCTCATATATGTCAATATTTTTGAGAAGGTAATTAGACACCTCAGAAATAAATCCATAAAGGTGTTTTGAACGGTTAAGAAATGTGCATATCGTTATGAGTCAAAAAGAAGTTACAGGTAGTCCTCAACTTACAAGCATTCATATGGTGGCCATTCAAAGTTAAACAGCACTGGAAAAAAAAGCTTGTTTTTCACACATAAACATTGCAGCATCCCTATGATCAAAATTCAGATCCTTGGCAATTGGCATGTATTTATGATGATTGTAACACCCAGGTTCACCTTTTGTGAACTTCTAACAAACAAAGTCAACAGGGAAGCAACTGTGTTACTAACTTAACAACTGTAGTAATTCACTTAAGAACTGTGGAAAGAAAGGCCATAAAATGGGGCAAAAATAATTTAATAATTGTCTTCTTAACAATGGAAATTTTAGGCTCAATAGTGTTTGTAAATCGAGGACTGATAACTCTTTTAATATGCTACCTGTATATTGAAAATGCTGTTAAGTCTCAAAATGCAGCACATCTTGCCAAATTGGTTTTGAAAGATGCTGCTTAAAAAAGCTGTGCCTACATGACTCCAGAATTGAGCTAACAGTTGCAACAATGTGGAAGAAAATTATGCATCCATTGGAACAGAGCTTTGAAGAAACTTTCAGCGTACTCCTTGATTGTATGGTAATTGTTCAGCAGCAGTGATGTCAAGGTTTGCAGACATAATGTTGATGAACCTTTAAGAACCTTTAATAGATAATGAAGCATAAGATAAATGACCACTCGGTCCCAGAGGAAGGGAATGTGAGAAAGAAACTCACTTAGCTAAAATCAATGGTGGGAAGAAGGCAGAAAGTTCACTAGGGATAGGCAAAGGAGACATGCCAGGATATTGAGTATGAGCCATTTATAGAAGAGCAGGTGTCTAAGATCTGTCTTTAATCACATTTCATTTCATGGGTACTGGCCCTCTCTCACAAGGAGACAGAACAGATTAAACTGGTCCATTCCAGCCCTGATTGGACTCTGCTTGGGAGATAGAGAGCTTGGGTTTCTTCCAAGGATAGGATGCTTTTTTCAGCTCACTAACCTTAGCTGCCTATAGTGGGCAGGCAGTAACATCTTTGTTCCTATGTGGCTTCTCACTGTGTTTTGAATCCAAGGTATTCCTTGATGCTCTGAGGAACATAGGGAGATAAAATGCCAGAAGAAATGCCTAAAGCACTGCTGGAAGTCAAGAGTAAATTAAATCGAGTGAGACTAAGAGTTTAGATTAAGGATTGCATTGTAGTAATAAGAGCGACAAAACATATTTCCCCCTCCTCATTTTTGTACTGTCTAAAGATAGCCACTTAGCAACTCTTTTAAAGTGACTCCTATTTTACTTGTGTGAGATAGGTCAAATGGCCATTGTGAAGAATATTCTAGCATCTAGCATATACAGTAATATTTGAGAGCCAGTTTGGTGCAATGGTTATGGTGCTGAATTAGAAACTAGGGGACTATGAATTCTCATTGCATCTTAGACACAAAAATCAGCCAACTGACCTTGGGTCAGTCACTCTCTCTCAGATCAACCCATTTCATAGGCTTTTTGTGGGGAAAGTAAGAGGAAGAAGGAGCATTATGTATATTTGTCAACTTGAATTATTTATAAAAAATATAATAAAGGTGAGGTATGTGTAAATAATAATAGTTACTCAGATTCTCTGAGTTACCTGATAAATGAGGAAATCCTGTTGAGGTCATATAAACTGGATCTTCTGTGCTTATCTGGTGTGATTTGGAATTCATAACTCTGAGAGTCAGCTACTGTTTATTGGATCCCTCTCCTTTGGTTGGTGAAGGTTACCTAGAAGCAACCTGTGGCAAAGCTCCCTTTGATATGCTTTTTTCTTAAGAAGCCAGTTTTGGACCCAATTGTCCTGGACAAATTTGTCCAGTCTCCAATCTCCCCTTATGGGAAAGAAAAAGATCTTTTCACTCAAGTTTAAAACCACGACATAACACAAAGATGGCTTT
>NW_015386526.1:280915-286223 GCF_001527695.2 Protobothrops mucrosquamatus
ATCCCTCTCCTTTGGTTGGTGAAGGTTACCTAGAAGCAACCTGTGGCAAAGCTCCCTTTGATATGCTTTTTTCTTAAGAAGCCAGTTTTGGACCCAATTGTCCTGGACAAATTTGTCCAGTCTCCAATCTCCCCTTATGGGAAAGAAAAAGATCTTTTCACTCAAGTTTAAAACCACGACATAACACAAAGATGGCTTTAGCCACTCTTGTTGATGATCTTTGATAGAACCTGGATAAGGGCAGTGCAGCTATGTGCCTTCATCCTTCAGCAGATTTCAATGTAATCAAATATAGTATATTCTGGACTATCTACAGGGATTAGGAGTAGGAGGGACAGTGTTGTGTTATGATGATATTTCTTACCTGTAGTCAGGCCAGATTGAAACCCAAATCCTGATATGTAGGATGCCTCAGGCCTTAAACTCTTACTCCTCCCATTTAAAATCTACATGAGGCTGCTGGGTAGTGTTATATGTAGATCTGAAATCTGGTTTCATCAGAATGATAATATCCAGTTAATATCTTGACCCCAGGACAGCCAGTGATATTTTCCAGATTTTGAAAAGTATGGAAACTATGAGGTTCTGAACAGACTTAAACACAACCCTGAAAAGACTGAGTCAATTTGGAGATGTTTTATGCTTGCATTTTCTACTTCAGCCTGGTATACAGTTTGGACATCTCTTGAATTCACAACTTCTGCTTAAGGAACAGAGGGTCAGGGAAGCCTTCACACACATTCATCTAGTGCACCAATTGTTCCCTTCATAAAAACTGGCAGGTCATTAGGATAGTTATTCATGCTTTGGTCACCTCACAAGGGCATACTGTAAAGTGCTACACATGGAACTGCCCTTGAAGGCCATTCAATAACTGCAACTGATACAGAATGCAGCAGCAAGACAGTTATGGGCATGCCATGGTATGATGCCTACTTAATATCTTTGCTTTCTAAGCTGCCTGGTTACTATGGTATACTATGGTATTATACTATGCCATACTATAAAGCCCTTCATATCATATAGTCTGATTATAACTATTTAAATCTCCTTAAATTAGAATTAAAATCAAGATAAGTAAAGCAAAATAATGCATAGCTCTTTCTTTTTCAATCAAGCCAGATCTCCTTTTTTTTTTTTTTTTTTGAGGAAGGTTTCAATAAAAAACACTAATTTCTTCTTTAGTATTTTAGCCAAATCTCAGAGAATGCTATTGGGCTACACATGAAGCAGTGCATGAAATCATCTGTCACCTTTTCTCAGCAAGCCATTATTTGCTGCCTTCTCTGCCAGCGTCAGATAGGATTTGCCAGTTTTGCAAACTAAAATATTAACATGCCATCCTGCTGCTAGACTGTTTTATTGTTAATTTGGCTACGGCATATAAAAGAGCCACAATGCTGTGTTCATGTGGAGAGGACAGGGAATATGTTGGTAACTAAGAAATGTAGACATTTATGGTTTCTACAAATTTATAAGATCAGAATTAAAAATCAGAAAAAAAATAAAAGAAAATGTCACAGCAGATTAATTTTACAAGATGTGTGTTTTATTTTTCTGTGGTCAAAATATTTACAAGATGAGCAATGTGTATCCTTATAACCATATGTTGACTTCAACCTAATTTCAGAATGTCATGGATTTAATTTAGTAACTATATTACAAGTAGTAAAAGTACCTGAACAATAATAGATACAAGGAATGAAATTGTATGGTACAGATAGTAATGGCTTGTCACTCTCCTCCAGCAAATTCTCTGGCTTCCAATCTCATGCTTTGAAAAGCCCCCAAAACAGGCCAAACAATTAACTCCATCTTTTCTATGAACTCACCAGTCTTCTGGTGATGACATTTCCTACCCAAAAAAATTATCATTAGAAATGTTATTTCTGAATTATGCTGGTCTGATAATAACAGCCAACATCAAAGAAATCAAAATTCCTTGGGTATTTTTTTAAAAAACAGGAATGATAAGGTGAACGTTTGCATCTTCATCATATTGGGGAGGGGGATGTTCTTGGGAAGGATGAGCAAAGGATATTAGAAATATATGGCCAGAATGTACTTTTCAAGCAGGGTCACCCAAGGTGAAAGCTTATCCCAGCTGACTAAAGCAAGCAGGCACTTCTATGGGCAGAAACAGTAGGAAGATGCCAGAGGCAGATGATCTTTGGCAATGGCAAAGGCATAAATTCATACTGTAAGAGAGAAAGCAATGTTAACCATTCCTGTATATTTACCAAAAAAAACCACATGGATTGAAAAAAAAATGATTGACAATATAATGCTGGGTGGTGGGCCCTACAGGTCAGGTGGCATCTATATGCTACTGAGAAAGGCCTTTTGGCTTACTAATCTTTTGGTGTTCTTTTGGCGTACTAATGGTGTTTATGATGCGGCTAGATTAAAGCTTTGGGGATCTAGTTGCTGATATTGCCATTCAGGAAAAGAAATTCCAAAGCTGCAAAGGTATAATTACAGAGGAACATGGAATGTAAGAAGCACAAAAAGCTCAGCACAGTGAAAGATGAAATGAACCTGTCTTCCTTGTCCTGCTCCAGGGCTGCTGCCTGGACTGAGAGAGTCTTGTATCCATCTGAAAACAGACCTACAGCTAACCATGTTTTTTTAAAAAAATAGTATATCAAACAGAGAAACCTGGTTCACCAAAACCAGAATTTTTAGACTTGTTGTTCCCTCATGTAATATGCCATAAAGGGGCTGTCAAAGTTTTAGAAGTATCCAGAAATCAATCAAAATTTCCAGTACAAGGCATTGGCAGAAGTGGAATTTCTTGGATACCAATAATGTGGGATGCTGCCATTCTTTAAAGTTAGGATCAGATTTAGTGGAGATGGCTGTACCTTGAGCATCTAAGTGGACTGCTTTGGATTAATCTATCTTCGAATACTTTTTAAAATAGAACTTATACTTTTTCTTCCTGCAATCATTACATCTTTATTCTCATTTTTTCTTTACCTTCCATGTCAATATTCTTTCTCAGTATCTATTCTTAATGCTATCAAATAAAGTCTGCCTCTCATTCAGAACTTCTTATCACTCTTTTATTCTTCATTAACTCTCAATCTTTCATTCTACGAAATCCAATCAATTACACTTTTTATATTCATTCCTTTGACTTGCCTACATACTGCATGAAGACACATAAAAAAAACCCACACATTTAAAATAAATTGACCTTTTTCTAAACCAATACTTACTAAATGCCATAAACGCATTCATCATCAGGTTTCAGAATCCTCAATAAGTTTTTTGAATTATTTTCTGGCCTCATTTCCACCATTACCTGATGATGAAGGCTACAGTTATAGCTTTTCTTAATCAAGGTGTATTGTGTAATTAGATTACCAACCTTAATAGTCCCTGTGCTATATGTAGAACTCCCTGCTAATGGAAAGGACACATTTTGGCTATTTTGCCAAAAGTACAACCAAACTAACTTTTACCAAAAGCAAGATTATTCTATCCTATGCTCTCTGTTCTGGAGATTACTTATAAATCAACATAGTATTGCCACTATCCCATCAAACAGGAGATACATGCAGTGTACTGGCATACACTTAGATTGCCACAAATTAAGAATTATGACAAAATTAAAAATGAAAATATTGCAATATTTTAGAGATCTGAGAAGAAATTAGACCATATGTACATTTATTACTGTCTGCAGAGAACCAGATTTAAGTAAAAAGAATAATGTTATATAAAAGTACATTAGACTTGGTTTTGTTAATATTTTCAATTGTAAGTTGTTGATTTTAATGATGCTTTTATTTTCAAAACCTTTTTTCATACCTCTACCCATCTGCAAAATATATTTGAAGTATTGTAACATGTGTATGTTGTCTATTTCTTATTTTCCCTATTTTAGCAATTTTTGAAGAACAGTTTTCTTCTTCACTGACATGCACATTTTCAAAAGTAATCATTTTTCCTCTAAGCATGACCCTGATATTTAAAACTTAACAGACATCCAATTATTTGACCCTGGATTCTCATTTGATTGTAGAAACAGATGACCCTTACTTTTAACTCTTAATCTTCAACATAGTGATCTCATGCTATAAAACTGCCAGGCTTTATTGAATTCCTTGCAAAGCCTCCCTCTCCAGTTTTGGTCTCAGAGGGTGGAAGATTTTCTTCCCTGCAAAGAATTAGCAGTATGCTTTTAAATAACTGACTTCCTTCTCATTGTTTAGATTAACTGAGCTATAGTGAGGCCTGAGCATGGAGCAGCTTGGAATCTACATTTGGTTAGGGCCCCTGCAGCTCAAAGCAGTCTCATGTGAACCATCTGTAAATGATCAGATTGCGGCAAAGAACCTAAACAAAAATCTCGTCTACCAGCACAATCCTCTTTTTGTTCTGCTTCTACAGTCCCATTTCCTGTAATAAACAAAACCACATTCCAGGTCTAAATGTATGGAAAATTGTGAAGGTCCTTCATGCAGCCACCCCTGAATTTCAAGTGTTATTATAAAAAGATTGTAAACAAATAACTTTTCTGACATTCCTAGAACATATAGCATAAATCAATTCACTACCTCAAGGGCATTTTTCTCATCTTGGTAAGACAAGAAAGGTCAGCCCATGACAAAAATACATAATTATTCTTCTGTTGGTTATTTTTGCAGTGAATAGCCTGTAATTTAAAAGGAAAAATGCTGAACTCCAGATTTTCATTTATGCTGCATCTCTTTGTGCATACAGCATACACCACTATGCTAATGTACTTCTAATACAACATACAAGGAGCATGAGGGTCAAGAGGAAGATGATTATGTGAATGTAGAATGATACAGTTTTGGTGTTTGCTTTGCATGCCTAGAATCATTTCTGAAAGGTCCAATTCCTAGTCACTATAATATCTTATAAGATATTATAAGAAAGAGTTTGTAGACATTTTGGAACTCAAATACCAAAACTTTAGTTAAAAAGACTAAACTCAGAAATGAAGGTTTATGACTGATCAGAGAAGATGACAGTAGTCTATACTGGAACTGAAGAAGCTTTCAAAACATCAGTATCTCTTCACCCTCTGTACCAAAATTGTCATTCTCCTGTCATAGCTTATATAGGCATGGTAGAGATGGGGCTAAAGAATTCAGCTATGTATCCTTTTAGAGTTTTCATTGTTTAAAAAAGGTAGGGAACTCTAACCATATGATTATACAAGATTTGAACCTTGAGTGGTATGCAATTGTAATTGAGCCACAGATTCATTATTTATTTATTTATTTATTTATTAATCGCATTTATACCCCGCCCTTCTCCTAGTGGACTCAGG
>NW_015386526.1:287715-307302 GCF_001527695.2 Protobothrops mucrosquamatus
TTCCGGCGCTTCATCTCTCTCAGCTCCTCGGTAATAGATATCCAATCAATAGTACACATTTCCCAATGAAGCTTTCCATTTTGAAATGTATTTTATCACAAACCTGACTTCCAACTCATTTAGAAAGCCAATTAGTATCTTCAACCACTGTTCAACAATCATAAATTTCACCAAAGAGAAGTGTGAAGAAGTAATCTTCAGGTATTTTGGAGTAGAGCATGTCATTCTGCAGTAGCATCTAGTCTGGTTCAATATTAATGCTGGAAACTCTATGAATCAGCACTGTATGGCAGGGGTATATTGCTAGTTTATCAACAAATCTCAAGTGTGAAAAATTGCATTGGTAACAAAAGCTTCTTTTCCATTTTAACAACATAAACTTTTCAACAGTGAAGCATAATTCACTTCAAATCTCAGTTTTTACTCCTACTCACTAGGAGTTGATTTGTCAGAATTAGTCATCAAAGGAAAGGCTGGGTAGTGATAAGAGACAGGAGGGAAGCTGAAATAAGGCGTGTTATCTGAGAGCCCCCTGGCCTCACATGTATTGCCAAAGTAGTAGTTCTAGAATTATTGCTCTATTCCTGGAAAATATGGATGAGTTGTCAACATACAGCCACACCATTCACTATCTCTGCAAGGTTCGATGACCTTGATTAAACAAAAAGGCCTTCATAAAATTAAAAACTCCAACATTTCTGTTCTACACTCTCAGTGCATCCTGCTCACACTGCATCAGCATTTCTATAACAAGGTATATGTTTGGCATTGGCAGCCTGGCAGACAATTAACTGTTGGAAAAGGAATTTTACCTATAAAGCTGTATGATAGCGCTATCAATTTATACCATGCAAGAAAGAGGTTTCCTATGGTTTTATTCATCAGAAGCCAAAGCAGAGAAAAAAAGATAGAGATAGCTGTAACCAAATGATAAATTATTCAGATTGATAGTTAATGAAAATTAATTACTATGTACTTTTTATATGAAAATAAATTGGACTTTCTACAGAAATTCTGTATTTCTGTGATTATCAGTCAGCTTATTTAAGAAATGACACTTTCATAGCATGTTCAACCAATCCACCACCTAACTGAGGATCATATGCATTGATTTGCCATCTACATAAATTCTAGTGGAAAATTATACTACAGATATAAGTTAAGGTCTCAAAAACAAAACTGACCTTTTTTTCTCTCTCTGTCATTCATGATTAGGTTTATACAGAGGAAATAGCTAGGTTTTGAAGAGTTCAGCATCTGAGTTATACCTGAGAATTTCTGAGAATTTGAAAGCAACCCCAGACTTCTATGTTCATTTATTTTTATCCCACCTTTATTATTTTTATAAATAACTTTAAGTTGCAAACATACCTACCACTCCTATCTCCTCCTATTTTCCCCACAAGAACAACCCTGTGAAGTGGGTTGTGCTGAGAGAAAGTGACTGTCCCAAAGTCACGCAACTGGCTTTCCTGCTTAAGATGGGACTAGAACTCAGAGTTTCCTGGTTTTTAGTCTCATTTCTAAGACTGGCTATGTTCTTCTTTTTCAGGAGCATTGGAGAAGTGTCCTGATTTATTTCTGGCTCAGCTGAAATTGAAATTGTTACAAAACTACATTATTGTTATTATTTGGAAATTCTATAGCTGTTTTTTATTATTATTGGAGGGAATTTTTGTGTTATCTTTCCACTTGGCTTTTGAGCTTTAGGTCCTGTAAGAGAAATCCTGCCTTAGCTGCTATGTAATTCTTCTCATGTCATATTGCACTTACCATTTAAGCTGTTTCTGTTCAGTGTTCATGCCAGTTTGACACTAAGCCAGTTTAAATACATCCTGTCTGCATTGAGACACATTGGCAACAGCTTGCAAGATGTTTAGTCTGGACAGCAAGATACCACATACCCCCATTAGACAAGCCTTCTGCTGTTTTTTCTTTCTTTCCAGGAAACAATTTCCAATCACTTTCCTTCCCGTGAGCAGTTCTTATTGCTGTATTATACTTTTGTGTGTGTGTGTGTGTGTGTGTGTGTGTATTAAGGCACACACACACACACATAGAGGAGTAAGAATATATATTGATCTATAACATCTTTTACAATTAATATTATGAATGCTATTATAATATTTGCCTTCTGAATATTTGTAAATAGAAGGTTGCTGGTTCAAAAACCAGATGAAACTATTTTTATTTACTATTAAGTAATTCTTTTTAATTTAATAATTTTCTATGAACTTGCTATTTTCCCAATTTATGTGTGTGCCTGTGCAAATCCAAGAATTCACTGCTTCACCATTTTTACAGTTATTCAGTGGAAGATGGTATTGTGTACAAAACCTGGCTCATCTAAAGAACCAAACCACTTTGAAGATACAGCATAATTTTATTAGTATGCAAATAATTAAATAGTGAACATTACCTCCCAGCAAAGCATTACAGATGATGTTGGAATGTTTTTCATAAACCCATTATTGCCCCAAAGGGTTTCATATCCATTCACAAATAGCTTAAATAACCTATGTGATTGTTTACATCTGAAAAACTATGAAAGTACAATTGAACAATCTATAAGAAACATGATCTCTCAGGCCAGAGACCAATGTTTCATGCATACATAGTTGCACTCAACAGATTTGCTAAGCTTTCACATCTTAACATTGCTATAGAAAGAGAGTCAAAATATAGGTTTGTGTCCAAAGCAGGCCCAAGACATTTTGAAAGCAATAGCAATAGCAATTAGACTTATATATCGGCTTCAGATATCACATCCTCCATTCACTCAATTCAAGATATATACATGTGGTCCTTCTTACCAGCTACCTTTTCAATCTGATTCAAGGGACTTCAATATAATTCAAGGGTTCAGGACAATGCCTTAACTCCAACAGTGAAGTTACTCTTATTCTTATTCACACTCAAAGTCCAAATCAATTTGGCTCACTGTATCATCCAAGTAAATGTATGCTATGCATATTCAATGGCATTTACTCCAAGTGAAGTGTGCGTCAGACTAAGATGGCCATCCCTTTAAAATTTCTTCTATAAATATCTGATATTGATTGATGTGGGATCAGCTCTACCATTAGACAAAGTGAGACAATTACTTGCTATAGCCAGATACTGAGGATCAGGAACCAGCAGAAGGTAGTTGGAAGTCACAGGTATTCCCAGTATCGCTCAATGCCTTCAGACATGATTGTGTACGTTATCGATTGCCACAGTCACAGTAAAAGTCAACTGCCAGTTCAGCTGTTTTCTATACAACAATTGAAAAGAAGTGTTATCTTGTTTTTTAAATTAAAGAATAAAGATATTAGCCAGCTTTGGTTGCAATATATGCAATATATGTGACCATAGACTTGAATCTGTAATTTGCAGCATACTGTTAACATTTTAAAGGTCAAAATCTGAGTGAGTTGAAAGGACTGATTTATAGGAGATAACAGAGGCTCCCTTATCAAGGACACAAGCCCAACTCTATTTTTTAGTATCTGAGATGAAGTGCAAAATAAAGGTCTCAGAGCAAAATTCATACCATAGCTAGACACACTACAGTGTTCTTTAGGCATCTATTAACATCCAGTGCAAAATGTTAGGCATCTTTTAATTGACTGGAAAAAATGTCTGGCATGCAATGTAAAAGAAAAAGCAATAATGAGTGTTCATTTTTCTTTTTTATCAGAGAAAAATTGTGAAGGAAGTATCTTTTTTCATTCAAAAGTATCAAACCAAGAGAACTTTTCTTTCAATTTTAAAAATCAAATAGCTCTTGTATATACTTATTTTTGTGAAATGCCACATATTCTGAATGAACCTGGTCTGTATCACAAAAACTGTCCTATGAAACATAACATTTAGCAGTGGGTCATCTAGTTTATTGTTTGTCTGTCTGTCTGTCATGACATAGGCAAATATTTATTGGAAGAAAAAAATGGCTACCAGATATTTGCTTCTGACATGCTATCTGCAGGAAGATTGAAGACGGAAGGTCACATCCCATCTCAGGAAGCATTAACTGCTTCCTAGTAAAAAACATAATGCCAACTAGAAAATTGAATGATCCAATATGAATCCCTAATTAATTGACTGGTTGTGATAAAGCATCTCATTTAACATGATAGGTTTCAATGGGACACACCCTAACCAAACTTATAAGACAATATTGTAGAAAATAGAGCTCAATATGTTTGGATGTCTATCTAGCTGTCTATTTATCTATCCATCTATCTATTTATCTGTAGTAATGTGAACATAGTCATACATGGAAATGTTCATTTGATTTTCCAAATAATTTTCCTTGAATCACATTATATTACATTAAACTTTATAAAGGCAGGCTTTAAAAACTTCACTTAATCCAGTAAGTAATTAATAAAAATACAGATTTATCTTTAATTACATCTTTCCTTCTTGATTTTTTTTGATCTCACCCCACAGACACTCCTTGGGGAGGCAACTGGTATGAGTTTTTTTATCAATTGAATACACTCCAACTGGGGAATATAAAAATTGTATTAAAATAAGGTTCAGGAAGAAAAAAAAGGAACGTCAAAACATTTCAGAGTTTTAAGGAGTGCCTGAAAGGCCACAGCTTCTAGAGAAGCTTGTATATGTACGTGTATCAGTGTCAGAATATAATCCAGGTCAATCATACAAAGGTGATAATTTCTAATAAGTATTATATTATTGTGTCTCTCATTATTTGGGTAGTTTCAGAACAAGTTTTTCTCTTTTTCAATGATATTATTAGTGAAACAAGATGGTGCCTAAATGTAGATTTAAGAATAACATGGGTTTGGAGGGCATGTATGTCATGGTGGTATTCTTTCTGCAATACCTCAACCACTAGATATAAATGAATTCAAAGCTCTCCAGGTATGCAGCATCCAGATTTCTTGAAACATTAAATGGGTTTTAACAGTTGCAGTAAATACAAGCTAAAATTGCAGATGCACAGATTGAAAAGGTCTGACATTTATTCCTGTGTGACCTTTACTAAGGACAGTACAGAACTGTTTTCATCTTAATCAAATGCAAGATCCATGTGCTAGTGATTTGGATAAAGGTCATCTTAGTCGCCAGTGCTGGATGCTTTGATGCTGCCTACCAAAAGAAAATATATTTTATATTACTACCAACAAGGTATGCTAAAGAACTGAGATAGCTCATATTTCAAACTGAACAGGAATTATCTGTAATCCTAAAGGTGCCTTTTCACCAGGCAACTGGACTTGTTTTTTCTTTGAAGACATTTCACTTCTCATCCAAGAAGCTCCTTCAGCTCTGACTGGATGATGGAGAATGGAAGGATTTATACTCCTTGCAGACAGCTGGTCATTTGCATTCTTTTAGAGAGTCATTGAGGCCACCTGGAGGTTTATCTGTGTCATCAGTGTCACCTGAGTAGTGCAAATGGGTGTGGAGCCTTCTTGGAACTGCTGAAAGGACTGTGTTGTAGACTAGAGATAGATGATGTTGTGTCCCTCCCCCTCTATTGAGTGAGGACTGTTCAGTTTTGACATAAATGGCCTCGTTGATCCCTCTTTCAAACCAGTGGTCCTCTCTGTCCAAAATATGGACTTTGCTGTTTTCAAAAGAGTGGCCTTTGTCTTTTAAATGCAGATGGACTGCTGAATCTTGTCCTGATGGGTTTGTTCTCCTATGTTATGCCATGTATTTATGAAGTGGTTATTTTTTCCCCCAATGTACAACCTTTCCATTTCCCACCATCCAGTCAAAGCTGAAGAAACTTCTTGGATGAAGCGAAACATATTCAAAGAAAAAAGTCCAGTTGCCTCGTGAAAAAACCACAACTTGGATAACTCAGAATCTTCATAGACATAATTATTGTAAGTTTTAACAAATGGGCAACTCAGAATGCATTTCAGAATTAGAATTTCAGTGAACACTGTTATATAGTGGATACTTTTACTTGTTTGCTTTTCTATTTAAAGACAAAATATGTAATAGATGTTTTCGGTATACAGATAGTCCTCAACTTACAATCACAATTGAACTCAAAATTTAAGTTGTTAAGTGAGACATTTGTTAAATGAGTTTTGCCCCATATTATGACCTTTCTTGCCACAGTAGTTAAGTGAATCACTGCAGTTGATAAGTTACTAACCCGGTTGTTAAATGAATCTGGCCTCCCCCATTAACTTTGTCAAAAGGTTGCAAAAAGTGATCACAATGGTCATAAATTTGAACCAGTTGCCAAGCATCAGAATTTTGATCATGTGAACATGGGAATGCTGCAAAGGTTATAACTATGAAAAACAGTCATAAGTCACTTTTTTCAGTGCTGTTGTAACTTTGAACAGTCACTAAATGAACTATTGTAAGTCAAGGACTACCTGTATCTGCCTCCATGACCACTATGCATGAATGGGGCACCAACAATTCTAGGAAGCATCAACAACCTTTGTTGCCAGGGTCACTGGGTGTTCAAATGAATGCAATATTTTTTTTAAAAAAAATTATTCAGGTAATCTTCCATCTAAGCACAGAAGGGACTAAAACTTCCCATCCCACCCCCTAAATATTGTTGTGTGACATTGCTTCAGGCTATAGCCTTCCACCTCTGTTGTCTCATCCTGCTACATGTGAAGAATTACAGGCAAAAGCATCTAATTTCCAATCAGCTGGAAGTGACTAGTGAAGCTAAAACAAGTCAATGTCCAAGTAGATCCTATTTTCAGCAAATTATAAACATAGTATGCATAGAATTTAGGTTTACACTTAATAATGAAGCAATCTAATTTACAAATTAATGAACATATCAGAATGCACTTGATGGCTGATATTCATGTGTTAGAACTTTGCAATGCAATGCATTAAAAATAAATGTGTTTTTAACTAAGCATTAGGAAAAGGCATATAACATTAAATATTGTTTTATGAGACCTAATAATATTATAAACAACTGAATTTCAGCATGCATAAAAATGCATCTGAATTTTAAGCAGACTGAAATGGATTATATGGAATATATGCTGGGAAAATTAAAAATATTATAGAAATAAAAACATGCATGTTAGCTTTAGTTTTTATTTTAAAAATATTTTGGGATATGTGGGATCATGAACATAAATGCAATGAACACCCAAATGCAATGAAATTTCACTTTTTTTCCTTGTTTGAAGTGAAACACATTTTTGGAATGAATTCTTACAGTTGAAAACTACAATGTGAATGCAGAAATAATTCCTATTTGTGAAATTCTCATAAAGGTGACTATAGAATATCGGTTTAGTTGACCTATCACTTATTAAGCCCTAATGTTAAATAGAAAATCAGGCTATTTATTTTTTTAGCTAGACTGAAGTTGAAGTAATTGGAACCAGCTGTTGTTTCTCAGCCATTGTGGAAGGTATGTATAGCATCTGCATGTGGCAAATAAAATAAGGAGAAAGAACATGAAGAAAAACATTGAAGTTCTGTATGAAAAAGCCTCTGGAATTTATAATGTACTTCTTTTGGAAAATATCTGATTTTTGTCTAGGCATGCCAATTTGAAAGATGAGAGTAATAAAATTTTATTCATGTTCAGATTTTAATTTCCATAGTGCAATTTCTGCAGACTTCATAACTCATTGTAGACTGTTTTCCCTCTCACTGAGGTGGTCACAGTTAAATATATATTTAAGTGAAACCACCTTGAATAAATTACTAAACACAAGCAAAAGAAACAAAGCATGCCCAGCATTTAATTAATCTTCGAAGAGAAAAATGTATGCTTTGTGCAAACCATTTCCATAGATTCATTTTTTGTTCTGTAGATGTTGTGCATTAAAAATCTGTATTGTTTGGCCAACCTGAGTGCTGACTTCGCTCACAGGGATGGCTAAACAAAACATTCTGCCCAAAAAACCGCTAATAATGAATGCAGTTGATAATTGTATATGGATTCGACAATTTTACTTGGAGAGATTGGAAAAAAATGGAAGTCCAGGAAAGCTGTGAATGGGATCTTTACAAGTAGTCCTCAACTTATAACCACAATTGAGTCCAAAATTTATGTTGTTAAGTGAGAAATTTGACATATTATTACCAACAATAGATTTGCCAGAGAAGGAGAAAAAGAACACATTTTATTGGAGTGTAAGAAAATTCAAAAACAATGATGTAGAGATCAAAAGTTAGTTCAGAGATAAATGGACTGATTAGTATTTGGAGCTAATATATGGGAAAAGAGTTTCAAAAAAGAAAAGCAAGGGTTTTTTTTAACCTGTTACAGCAACAACCATAAGCAGTTTCTGTATTTCCTCTGATAAAACAAGTGTGTGCAGTATATCTCCAAGGACTAATCAGGTGTGTGCATATGTTGCTATTCTTTATCCCCTGTCTCTGTCTGTGTTGATGGATGGATGGATGGATGGATGGATGGATGGATGGATGGATGGATGGATGGATGGAGTTCAGGGTAGGCATATGCAGTGGTGGAATTCAAATACCTGAACATCCAGTTCTCTGCGTGGATGCCTCCGAGGCCTAGAATGGACTTCCGGAAGTGACATCCATGCACTTCCTGTGAGATGTTCTAGTCCTGGGAGGCCTCTTCCAGGTTTCCCAGGCCTAGAACGGACTTCCAGAAGCAGTATGGGTTCAGCCAGTTCTCTGAACAACAAAATTTAGCTACCGGTTCTACTGAACCAGTGCAAACCGCTGAATCCCACCACTGGGTATATGCTTGTTGCCCCTGTATGCATGTGCATACGTATATGTGTTGTGAGCGAGAAACAAAGAAGTTTTAATCAGGTGATGTGCATATTTATTGTTACTTTGTATGTTTATTTTATTTATTTATTTTATTTATTTATTTATTTTATTTATTAATTGCATTTATATCCCGCCCTTCTCCTTTCGGACTCAGGGCGGCTGACAAATGATAAAAAACTAACATACATAATATTACACCTAGTTAAAATTTAATTAAAACGAAATATTTGAGAATGTCCAATTAAAAGTAATTAAAACCCCTATAAAATCCCCTAGGCCAGTCCCGCTTGCTGGAACAANTCCCATCTTTATTATTTTTTATAAAAAGCTCAAGGCAGCAAACATATCTAATGCACCTTCTACCATATATTTTTCCCACAACAACAACTCTGTGAGATGAGTTGGGCTGAAAGAGAGTGATTGGCCAAAGTCACCCAGCCAACTTTCATGGCTAACATAGGACTACAATTCATAGTCTTCCAGTCTGTATACTAGTGCCAACCATTAGATCAGACTGGCTCTCTACCAGACGTTGTGTTGTGTTGTCTGTTTGTGTGCGTGTGCATGTGGTGTATGTGTAGGAGAGAGGGAGAGAGGGAGAGATTCTAATCTGCATAGGAATATATTTGTTGCTTCTATTTGCATGTGCTTATTTGAGAGAGAGTCTAACTCTCAGTAACCTTGTGGTCAGCTCTGTGAGGCACTTAGTGAAGCCCTGAAATCCAGAGGCAATGAAGGATGACAGGATTTATTTCCCACAAACTACCTCTCCTGTGCTTTGATGGAGGGGTGCTCCTAACTTGGCAAAGTTAATATGCTAAAAGGTGAAGAACAAATATGAACAAATATGATTGAGCATAAGCTCAAGCTTGTAGCTGAGATTATATCATGATGATAAGAGCATACTTTTTCATAGTTGGTGAATTACCATAAAAATGTTCATTGGCCCTTTTTAATGTGAGTTGCTCTTTTAGAGATTTACTAGGCTCAAAGAATATCCTATTAACTTCTGTCATGGGTATTCTAAGCATTTTGTGGGCAAAACTACTCCTATCCACATACTGATCCTGGACTGCAAGCATAAAAGATTTGATTTGCACTCATAAGTAGGCTCTTGGAGTTGAGCGGTAAATAGGCAGGGTATCACAAAGCTGAGGTAACATTTGAATGGCATGGGAATCTCTCAAATCACTTATAAGAATGAGTCCTACCTCTTGGATATTAGATCCATGTCCATTCTGACTAGTGCATGTATCAAGGTGTCAGCATGAAATTATCAGGAAGTTGCAAAAAATGTCAGAATCTGTCCTGCCTATTTATAAAATCAATAGTGATGGAAAAATACTTAGTAAAATGGTATTCATTGGAATTAACAAGTCAGAATCTACTTGTCACTACAGTGATACTTGTTCCATATCTCTCCCCCTCTCCCCCCCAAAAAAAACTCACCTGGATTATCTTCCAGACTTCTAGAAAAAAATGTTAAGTGATTAGATGGATCAAAAGTGGAATTTTTCAGGTTATATGAATTTTATAACATGAAAAGTTCAAACACTGCATTCTTCAAAAATATTTTCATGCTAACTATGAAGTATGGAGATGTTATGTTATGCTTTGGGGATGCTTTGCTGGCTAAAGATAACTTGCCATCATTAAAGGAAGTATGAATTCTGTTTTAGGTATCAGAGTATTCTGCAGAATATCAGGTCATCTGTCAGGTGAAGCTTCAGCACAAATAGTCATGCAGAAAACCAACCATCCAAAATACAAGCAAGTCTACAAGAGAATAGATGAAAAGGAATAAATTCAATGCTTTGGAGTTGCCAACTCAAACCTTTAACTTAAATCCTCCCGAAATACTGTGCAAGATCTGAAACCAGCCATTCCTGTTAGAAAACTTTCAATTGAATTCAGTTGAAGCAGTTCACCAGATTCCTGCATAGCAACATGAGACATTGATCACCAAACTACAGGGTATGTTTGTTTGCAGATACTGTAGCTAAAGATGGTAAATTCAGTAACTACTAAATCTAAAGAAGTAACTATTTTTGTACAATGGCACATTGTATGTTGGGATACTTTGATTATGAAATAAAACAAATTAGCTCCCAAATCCCTTTAGATCTACATGAAGCTCTATTAGTATTCACTGGCAAAGAATGGAAAAGGGGCAAACCCATCTTCACAGAACTGTAAATCTAGATGTTTGCCCATTGGAATGAAAATTAACTTAATTATAATAATAATAATAATGATAAAGTTGGAAGGGACCTCGGAGGTCATCTAGTCCAACCCCCTGCTCAGGCAGGAAACCCTAAACCATTTCGGACAAATGGCTGTCCAGTTTCTTCTTAAAAACTTCCAGTGTTGGCGCATTCACCGCTTCTGGAGGCAGGTTGTTCCACTGGTTAATTGTTCTAACTGTCAGGAAGTTTCTCCTTAGTTCTAAGTTGCTTCTCTCTTTTGTTAGTTTCCACCCGTTGCTTCTTGTCCTGCCTTCAGGCGCTTTGGAGAATAGCCTGACTCCCTCTTCTTTGTGGCAGCCCCTAAGATATTGGAACACTGCTATCATGTCCCCCCTCATCCTTCTCTTCGTTAAACTAGACATACCCAATTCCAGCAACCGTTCCTTATATGTTTTAGCCTCCAGTCCCCTAATCATCTTTGTTGCTCTTCTCTGTACTCTTTCTAGAGTCTCAACACCTTTTTTTTACATCGTGGTGACCAAAACTGGATGCAGTATTCCAAGTGTGGCCTTACCAAGGCATTGTAATAACATATCCAAAAGATATATTTAAAAGATATTTAAAAGGAAAAGGAATTTTAATATGTAGCAGAAAAATAAATTATATACATTGGGGGAGATAGAGGTTTTCAATTGCTGATTACAATGTGCACTGTTACTAGTAGTTAATGTTCGTCCTATGTAGCAAATAACAGTTCACAAAAAGTTTGCTTCATTGATTTTGATGCCATTTATCTAATACAAATCTCATTAAGATGATACAAGAGCTCAATAATAAATGTCTGCATTGTTTTGACCTTCAATACACTTTTTATTAGTTTCTTCCCTATCATGCTGTAGATGTGATGAACCAAAATCTTCTTGATTCCAAACATGCAGACACTTGAGAAGCAAGGTGGTAATCTTTTTTTAAAAAAATATAGGATTTTTCCATTAATTTTTAAGACAGTCAGATCCTTTATTTCATTCCAGCAATTACAAAAACATTTTTCACCCTGCCTGACTTCATAGATGTAATTCTTCTTCATGCTGCTTTAATTTGTTTTCATTTGGCTAAGAAACAGGTTTTTTTTCAAGTGCCTGATTTTTATTTTTTTGTTCCCTTGATCAGACAAGCATTGGAGGTTTAAGAAAGTCTGGAGCCAGTTAGCCTTCAACACATGGAAAGATAATGGAGTATATTTGGAAGCAACCCACAGGAAAATAAAAAGGTACAGATGAGCTAACTGCCAATAGTTCCAGTTTTGCCAGGTTGGACGGTGTTGCTGACAGACAATCCCCTTATGTTTGGCTCCTAACAACAAAATAGATAGGATAAGATGAAATGCAGCTTTGAGTGGGATTAACTTTTTGAACAGGGAGCATATGTGCATCGCTGATATTGCAAATAGAATAGCTGTCCATCTTATATCAAACTCCTTGTCTTTCATGTTGTTGCATTGGTTTAAATTTACTATGGGCAAATGGAACTAACAGCTTCAGAGGATCTAACCAGGGAATGGGGTACAAGAGGGAACACATATATTGATAGTGTCCATATCATTGTCAGTTAAGAGGTTGGGATACCAGATTCAAAGTCTGTTATATCTTGCATAAATAATTTTGTATCTTTTGACATCTCCATGCCACTTAAGAGGAGAGTACCTTTTTTTAAAATCTTCAAACAACTAATACTGAGATACAACACTTTTAATCTAGAATATACTGATCCACTGATGGAATATAGGGAAATTGTCATGGGTTAATAAGCCATCACAATGATAGAGTAGTGTGGGAAACAGTATCAGAAAATTGTTCACTGCTGTCCATCTGAGACACCTTCAGTGATATAAGGGGATTTTCTTAACCCCTCCTCAATATTATGAGAACTGAGGATGGGGAAATTGTGAGATTTGAGCGGGGGTAAGGAAGGACTCCCTGAACCAAACAGGGATCATTAAGCAAAAGCTATGCTGCTTGTTTTCAGAATAGTGGTTTGCTATTCATATAAGGATTTGTGAAAGCTCTCAGAAACAGTTTTCTGAAACCACTCTTCAATCCAATGGCAGAAGGGGAAAAAAGGACAGAATCTATAACAGAAATAAGAAAAAAAACTAACTCTGTATCAAGTGCAAGGACAAAAGAATGTATTGTACAGAAGCAGTACAATGTTGATTATTGGCTTTATTTCATTTTAAACATGGATGTTTTAGATAAAACTGTTTATATAGCTTTGTTTTGTAATGCCCTTCAATGAACTCTCCAAAATTATAGCTATTTCTTGTAGAAAACAGTGAAACAATATTTTCAATCCTTATCATACCTTTCTGTTGGATAGAATGGTATGCACATAAGACCCGGGAAACCAGGGTAATTTGAAACCTGAAATTATGTTTGTTCATTTATACACAGTTACTCTGAATGGTCTATTAATAGAAGATGTTCACAATTTAGGATCAGACTGCTTTATAGGCTTTTTTTAAAAAAAATGAAAATTGTGTTATTCTTGTACGTTTATTATCTTACTTTTGTTTTATCTTGAAAATTAGGTAATTGATTGATAGTTATGGGTTAATTTAAATATGAATTCCCAAATTAACAATTGAATGATATACAGTACATGTATCAATCAACTCCAAGTCAAGACTATAAAGCATGTTTTCCATCATCAATGATAAGATAAATCTACAAGATGTTGATTAAAGTTATAAACCATCCTCAACTGACAGTTGTTCTTACAGTGATTTTCTTCCTGCAGAAGAATTCAAGTCACTCGCTGCTCACTTTCTCAATACAGTTTTATGATATAGTGACTTGTTATAGGACAAAAGCACATATCTCATATTACTGATTAATGGTCTGTTTCATCTGACATGGAAAAGAACCTATAGTAACTATCTCTGAATTATCACAGTGTTTTGGCAATCAACTCAAAGAATAAATTCAAGCAAGCCAAACAAAAGCAGAAAAAATAAAAATGTGTGCAATTATTTTCCTATATATTTTCTATAGCAATAGCAATAGCACATAGACTTACATACCGCTTCATAGTGCTTTACAGCCCTCTCTAAATGGTTTACAGAGTTAGCATATTGCCTCCAACAATCTGGGGCCCAGAGGATGGAAGGCTGAGTTAATCTTGAGCCAGTCAGAATGAAACTCCTGGCAGTAAGCTGATTTAACCTGCAATACTACATTCTAACCACTGTACCACAATAGCTCCTATAGAACAGTGTTTTTCAACCTTTTCACAGACTGTACCACTTTTATGATATTGCACTATTTGAATACCACCAGTCACCTAGCAAGTGTCAAAAACTTGACCCCAAAAAAGAAAAAAAGTGATAAAAACAGGTAGTCTTTGACTTACAACAGTTTAATGCCGCGACCCCAACTGGTCGTAAGTCGAGGACTAAACCGGCCGTAAGTTGAGGACTAAACCGGTCGTAAGTCGAGGACTAAACTGGTCATAAGTCGAGGACTACCCAACCGGTCGTAAGTCGAGGACTTTCCCTGCCCGGGAGCGCCGCGCATGTGGGGTTCCGCCCCCTGCACCGACCGAGGCGTAGCTGGCAAGCGGCAGAAACAGAGCAGGCCAACCACCAGCTGGCCCAGCCCAAGGGAGGTAAGGCACCCGCCGGAAAAGGGGGAAAAAATGGGCAAAAAAAATGGTGGACAAAAAAAGTGGCGGACAGCCTTGGTTGGCAACCCCCGTGAAATGGTCGATTGACCCCAAATGGGGTCCCGACCCACAGGTTGAGAACCACTGGCTTAGTGACTGTTCAAAGTTACAACGACACTGAAAAAAGTGACTTATGACCATTTTTCACACTTATGACCGTTGCAGCATCCCCAGGGTCTTGTGATTTACATTTAGATACTTGGCAACTGATTCAGATTTATGATGGTCACAGTGTCCCAGGATTGTGTAATCCCCTTTTGCAGCCTTTTTACAAGCAAAGTCAATGGGGAAACCAGATTCACTTAAGAACTGTGTTACTAATTTAACAACTGCAGTGATTCACTTAACAAATGTGGCAAGAAAAGTTGGGACAAGACTCATTTAACAAATTTCTCACTTAGCAACATAACGTTTGGACTCAATTATGGTTGTAGGTTGATGACTATCTGTACACCCACTTACCACACTTTTAATGGGAAATTTGTGCCTGTTTCTCTGATATTAATCTTTGCACTGTTCTATCCTCTTCCTTTTGGTTGACTCAAAGAAGCTGATAGGTGATTGTAGGGGCTTTGGGAGTGTGCATGGCTTCTGCTGTTGAAGTGGAGGCATGGGGGGGGCATGTCGGGGTGCTAGTTGGCTATCCCCCAAGGATTCCCTAACTTTAAAACAGCTCTTGGGTGGCAACAGTTACCCAGTACAAGGGGCTCAGGAGAAACAGATGCCGGCAATGCTAACTCCCAAGAATGAAGGGCTCAGAGGCAGCTACAAGCAGGTGAGGCAGGGAGGGGGGGGGGCAAAGAAAGGAAATCAAACCTGATTGACAGGGAACATAGTAACCCTGCCTCTACTTCACAGAAGGCAGATCCCCATCATCCCTGGCCCAGCAGGGGTCTTCCTGCCCCACCGTTGCAGACAAAGGGGAGCTCTAGTGAGGAGGAGGAGAAAGAGGATTTAAGCAAGCTTAGCAACCGTAGTGGTGATCCTCCCAAAAAACAAATATGCTTCATGGGTAACCACCCAGCACAACAGAAGTGACCAAAACCTGCTGGGGGGTGATAAAAACCAAACAGTTCCCCACCACTGCCAATCCTCAACAGAAATGCTCACAACAACAAAAACCTCAGACATGGGGAAGAGGGCAGGCAGGTGGGAGTCTTGTTTGGCTGTTGGCTTGGGAGGGAAGGGGGTAGCTTCACCACCACCCCCAAAATGCTGCCCTCTCATGAAAGCAGGATGAAAACTCCAAAAAATGAGAAAGAAAAAAGGTTAAAACAGAAAAGTGTTTCTTCTGAACAAGAAAAAAAAAGATCACATCGCATACAGCTCTTGGGGGTGTATTTTTATTTTTTGCCTCGTTTTGTTCTTTTAAAAAGACCACACACCCTTAATGCCAGAAGCTGCACAACATAACCATTCACCTGCTGTGCCCTCCACAGACCCAAAGCCCCTCTTTCCCTTCCTTTGAAACAAACACTCCCCCCCCCAAATCCTCCCTTTCCTCTATTCTGAATTAAAGCGAAAGAAAGCCAAGTTTTTTCTTTTGTGGTCTTTAGATATTTAAACTGCTAGAAGGAAGTGAGCTCTCAGCAGAATCCAAGCAAACCTCATGCAGCTCCAGCTGAATCTCCACCCTAAGACTGCGTGTGGCTGCCTGCCATCCCCAAGGCTGCCACCGATCATCAAGAGCAGTGTGCACCGATCCTGGGCTCGCAGCAGAGTCCCGGCGATACCTCATGTAGCTCCAGCTGACTCTCCCACAGGCCTGTACGGCACTGCCACCACTTCACCTAATCCACTTTTACCCTTTTTAAACACTTTTTTTTACAGTGCTTTTCAACCTGTCGTACTCCTACCACCTGCCAGGTGCCGAAGTACCACCAGTGGTACGCATATCACTGGTTGAAAAGCCCTGCTATAGAAGATACAAACAGTTTTATTACTAAAAGGAGACATTCCCATTAAGACATTTTCAAGCGGTCCATGAAACCTTCTATAGTGGTCAAGGTATGGGCAGCAGATCCTCCAACTTGTTATTCTTTTTATCTGCCACTCGACTTTTCTTCACTACCTTGCTTCTCAATGGTCTGTTTGTATATGAAATCAAGCAATCTTTGGTTCATCATATCCATGAAAGAAAAGAAACTAATAAAAAGTGCATTGAAGGTTTCATGATCTGCTTTGAAAATTTCTTGATGGGAACATCTCTTTTTAGTGATACAGTGCTATCACCTTTGAGCCTCAAGGTTTGAGCAGTAAATCTACCCACCTGCTCTTCCTTCTTATCTGCTGCTCATGTCCTCACAGTATAATTTCCATGCTGATAATGGCCAGTGGTATCAGAAATTGCACTGGGTTGAAAACAAACAACAATCTTGCGTCCCTGCAGAATAAGGTGAAGTTCATAGAACAGTCTACTTGCACATTTCCTTTGAAAAGAAACATAGCAACACTTTAATGGATTCTGCTGTCTGGGGGAGCAGAACAAACACAGCCAACCGCCAAACAAATCATCTTGACATTTGAGGCAGAAAATCCTTGGACATTATCTCCCTTTCAAATAAGTAACAATTTGCCCCCAAAATTAGCTGCCAAAAGCAACCACTTTAAGTTTCCTGAGAGTAAGGCCAAAGAAATCCCAAAATAGAAAGTGAAAAGCAACAGCAGACTTTGGACTTTTTGAGTTCATTTCCCCAGATCCATTTTGATAGATGTACTGCAGCTTGATTCAAAATGGATCAATTTCAAGCCTCTGCATAAAAGAAGTTTTCTTTCATCCCTTGCATTTTATTAAATTTGCTGAGATGGAAAAGAGTGGCAAAAGGGCTTTTAGAATAAGCTACGGTAAGCTAACAAAGGGATAAAAATTGTTCGATGCATATTTTAATATGAATATATTTAATTTTGTGCTTCAAACCAATATATAAAAAAGTCACTCTTTAGGATCTGCATTTCTCTGAATTTTATTATGCACTTAACCAGTGGAGAAAAGAGGAAAGAAAATGCATATATTGATAAAAAAATATAAACAAAACAGCATTATATCAATGAAAATGCATTTATAAGTCATTTATATGGAAATACATGAAAGTTTTCATTAAATCAAAAAAGAAAGAAAGAAAGAAAGAAAGAAAGAAAGAAAGAAAGAAAGAAAGAAAGAAAGAAAGAAAGAAAGAAAGAAAGAAAGAAAGAAAGAAAGGGAGAAACTGACCTGTATTGTCACATTGATTCTGGATTTGCATTTTTCTAAGCAAGTTCCACAGCATGACCAGATTAACACAATACCAGGCTTTCATATAATCAATCAAGCATATAGTGATTTTTTAATATTATAATTATTTCACTTTCTCATGCAGTAGCAATAATGTCTCCTATTCCTTGGTCTTTTCTAGAGTCAACCTGAATATGTACCTTTCCATATAGAACTCTGATATATAGGGGAAGACTCCAAGCATTATTTTCTTAGTATGTGAAACTAAGGATATTGTATGATAATTTGCACATTCTGTTTAAGTTATTTGTATTAGAATCCAGATTGATTTCTTCCAGTCTGCTGCTCACTGTGTTGTTCCCTAGATTTATGGCATAGCTGGTTAGAAAATGCCATATTCCTATGTTTTTGTAAGAATTTTATAGAGATATTTTATTATCTCTAAATAATAAATTATTTGTAATAAATCATTATTTTAACTAAATTATTTTACTTAACTATCATTACTAAATCATTTTAGTAATAATTCTAAAATGCACACAAACACCTTAACATACATACATACATANATATATATATATATATATATATATATATATATATATATAACATATACATATATATATATAACCTAGAACAGTGGTAGCGAACCTATGGCACGGGTGCCAGAGGTGGCACTCAGAGCCCTCTCTGGGGGCACACATGCCGTCGCCCCAGTCCTAGGCCTTCAGCTGGGTTTTATAAAACCTTTTCGCTTTAGGCCTTCGCCGCTGTGTGCAAAAAAAAATGGTTCAATCAATCAGTCAATTTCAACTTCAAAAAAAAAATCTTGCAAAGTTGGAATTGATTGATTGAACTTGTTAGTCCCACCCAGTCTGCCGTTACCACTACAGCCACGCCCAGCCAATGGGCCATGCCCACCCGGCACCCGATGATACATAAGTGGATTTTGGGTTGCAGTTTGGGCACTCGGTCTCTAAAAGGTTCGCCATCACTGACCTAGAACTAAGGAGAAATTTTTCTGACAGAACAATTAATCAGTGAAACAACTTGCTTCCAGCAGCTGTGAATGCTCCAACACTGGAAGTTTTTAAGAAGAGACTGGACAGCCATTTGTCTGAAGTAGTATAGGGTTTCCTGCATGAGCAGGGGGTTGGACTAGATGACCTCCAATATCCCTTCCAACTTTATTATTATTATTATTATTATTATTATTATTATTATTATTATTATTATTATTATCATTATCATTATCATTATCATTATCATTATCATTATCATCATCATCATCATCGCACAGTCAGCCAGATGTTTAGACTGGATTTGGCATTTTGTCTACCTATCGAGTCCTTACCAAGGACCTGGGATAGGCAGATGTGGATGTTTGATGGTATTACAGATATTGTTGCAGGATGGAAGCAATTCCTAGTAAGGCCGCCTTTTGCAATTGACTAATGGCGAATTTGTCAATGCCAATAGTGGTCAAGTGGTGCTCCAGTTGTTTTGGGATTGCACCCAAGGCGCCTATTACTATTGGTACTACCCTTGCTTGCTTTTGCCACAGTCTTTCTATTTCTATTTGTAGGTCTTTGTATTTTGTTATCTTCTCCCATTCTTTCTCGTCTATTCTGCTGTCTCCAGGCACTGCCACGTCCACTATCCAGACTTTTTTGTCTTTCTTATCGACAATTGTTAAGTCTGGGGTGTTATGTTGCAGGTGCTTGTCTGTTTGAATTCTGAAGTCCCAGA